>NW_026712290.1:0-127673 GCF_030504385.1 Musca domestica
ACCATTGACGCCTGATTTTTACATTTTAAGGGAAATCGCAAACAGTTTTTGTTGGAATTAAAATATTTTTAAATTGAAAATCTATTTTCCAAGGACTAGACTATCTTTTAGGACTCATTTCTTACATTATTTTTGCTCCTTTCCAGGCTATAAGGGGGTTTATTTTTTATTATAATGAAATATGTAGCCAATAATTTTGATAAAATATTATTAACATATGGATTCTCATCAAGTTCGTTGCTTAAGTTTAATTGAGAGTAAAACAAATATTGGTCTGGCCGTTACTATGGAATGAGAATTACAGTTTTTCCATGAGAATTTCTCTTCAATTCCCTGATTCTCTTTTAAACTTAGTGTTAAACAAAATCGAGTATGTTGCTTAAGTCTTTTGTATTTTTAGAGGGTTAACTCCTTACTTTTCACAATTTCAAGGGAAATTACAAGAGTTTTTGTCGGAATTAAAATATTTTTAGATTTTAAATATATTTTTCATATACCAGACTTTCTTTTGAGACAAATTTTTCACATTATTTTTTCTCCTTCCCTGGCTATAATGGGTTTTTTTCATATCACATCTATCCTAAAATCCCTATTTCTTTCTAAACTTAGTGATGAATAAAATCGAGTATGTTGCTTAAGTCTTTTGTATTTTTAGGGGTTACACTCATCATTTTTCACAATTTTAAAGGAAATTACAAGAGTTTTGTCGGAATTAAAATATGTTCAGCTTGAGAATCTACTTTCCATAGACCAGCCTTTCTTTTGAGATATGATTTTTCAGACTTTTTTTACAATTTTATGGTAAATTACAACAGATTTTGTCAGAATTATGTTTTCAGATTTAAAAAGAACTCTCTTCCATAGACCAGCCTATCTTTTGGGACACATTTTTTTCAGGTTTTTTTATTTTCTTCAGTTTGCAATGGGATTTATTTCTTACATTTGAACATGTAGCCGATCATTTTCATAAGATATTATTATAATGTTATTTTCTTCATATATACATATATCATTCCTCCTCCTATATCATTGCCCTTATTATGTTCAACAAAATGCCGGGCAATTATACGCAAGAATAGCGTAACAAAATTGTAACCCGTTCCCATCTAAAGCTTATCAAATTACAAGCTCTACATAAATGTAAAACAATCAGCCGCGGATAGCTTATAACAGACATGGATACACACATTCCTTTGAGCGTCTGTGTACTCTCAAATAATTATAATGATGATTTTGTTGTTGTTGTTATTGTTGTTGTTGTTTTGATAATTTTTTCCTAGAATTGTTTTTCAAAAAAAAAAAAAAACAATTGAGACACTTAGGCGTACATTTATTGCCTCTCACCCGTTTTGCCATATTGAAATGAGCTCTGCTTATCTGTAAAAATTACTGTAGCATAAATAGTTATGCTTGAGTTCGAAAGCTAATTTTTTTTTTTTCAATTTCTTGTGATTGAAATGCGATTTTTTTCCTATGGATATTAAATAGAATTTTGTTGAATGTAATGGGAGTTAAGATCAAAGAAAAATGTAGGCGAAAAACTGTTAAAGGGTAAAGAGAAAATATCTAAAATTGGAATAAACAATTAAGAGAATTTGAGAAAAAAAGTGGAAAAAAATAAACAAAAAAATTAAAAAAAAAAAACCAAAAAAAATTAAAAAAAAACCAAAATTTGACTTCGAATAAAAAATAAATTGAATTTAAAAAATAAAGTAAAAAAATAGAAAAAAATATTCAAAACAAAATTTTTTAAAAATCGAAAAAAATTAAATTTTCTAAAATTAAATTTCTCTTAGAAAAGAGGAAATTATCTCATACTCTCTCTTTAAGTAATTCCTATATTATTATTATCTTCTGTTCAACTTCCATCTCTGTCTGTCTATCATTTGAGAGAGAGTAAAAGAAATTGGAATTCGAATGAAAAATAAATTGAATTTAAAAAATAAAGTAAAAAATTGGAAATAAGATATTCAAAAAATGTCCAAAAAATCGAAAAAAATGTTAAAAAATCCTAAAATGTTAAAAAATCCTAAAATGTATGACTCTCTCAAATAAAAGAAAATAATCTCATATTCTCTCTTTATGTAATTTCCATATTATTATTCTCTTCTGTTAAACTTCCATCTCTCCCTCTCTCTCTCTCTCTCTCTCTCTCTCTCTCTCTATTTCATTTGAGAAACGGTTAAAGTGTAAAAAAATTAGACTTCGAATAAAAAAAAGGAATTAAAAAAATTACAAAAATAAAATCTAAAAAAAATCAAAAAAAATAAAAAATAATATTAAAATATGTGTTTCTCTTATATAAGAGAAAACTATCTCATAAAATGTCAAAAAAAAAGTCTTAAAATTGTGTCTCTCTTAGAAAAGAGAAAACTATCTCATAAAATTTCAAAAAATCCTAAAATGTATGACTCTCTCAGAAAAAAGAAAATTATCTTATATTCTCTCTTTATGTAATTCCCATATTATTATTCTCTTCTGTTAAACTTCCATCTCTCCCTCTCTCTCTCTATTTCATTTGAAAACGGTTAAAGTGTCAAAAAATAGACTTCGAATAAAAAAAAATAAAATTTCAAAAAAAAAAATTAAAAATAAAAAAAAAGATTAAAATATGTGTTTCTCTTATAAAAGAGAAAACTATCTCATAAAAAGTCAAAAAATCCTAAAATGTATGTCGCTCTTAGAAAAGAGAAAATGATCTCATATTTTCTCTTTTTGTATCCCCTTATTAATATTCTCTTCTGTTAAACTTCCATCTCTCTCTATTTCATTTGAGAAACGGTAAAGTGTCAAAAATAGACTTCGAATAAAAAAAAAACAAAAACAAATAAAAAAATAATATTTCAAAAAAAAAAATCAAAAAATCAAAAATAAAAAAAAATAATATATGTGTTTCTCTTATAAAAGAGAAATCTATCTCATAAAAAGTCAAAAAATCCTAAAATATGTGTCTCTCTTAGAAAAGAGAAAATTATCTCATATTCTCTCTTTTTGGAATTCCCTTATTAATATTCTCTTCTGTTAAACTTCCATCTCTCCCTCTTTTTCATTTGAAAGACGGGTAAAGTGTAAAAAAATTAGACTTCAAATAAAAAAAGGAATTAAAAAAAATTAAAAAAATAAAATTTAAAAAAAAAAAAAAAAACAAAAAAATTAAGACAAAAATATTAAAATGTGTGTTTCTCTTAGAAAAGAGAAAATTATCTCATAAAGAGAGAGCTCTTTATTTAATTTGTTATTTTAGTATTATTCTCTTCTATTAAACTCCCATCTCTCTCTTGTCTATCATTTGAATTTCTATATCATTATTATTCTCTCAAAATAAAAACTCTCTTCTAATCACAATTCCCTCTCCTCTCCCTCTCTTTTTCAGATGCGACTGAATTCTTCCAAACATCATAATCACCAACAAAAGAAAGATCACCGCCACAGTATCACCAGCAGCATCATGAGTCTTAGCACCAGTACCACTACCAGTATTGTCATAGCCACATGCCTCCTGCTCATAGCATTGCCCTCTCCCGCAGCTGCCCGCATGGCTTTTGAAAAGCTCACAGATTATGATTTTGCCGGCACCACCTACTACAGCGTTAAGAACCTCTCACTCTACGAATGTCAGGGTTGGTGTCGCGAAGAGGCCGATTGTCAAGCTGCTGCCTTCAGTTTTGTCGTCAATCCTCTGTCTCCCTCCCAAGAGACTCACTGCCAACTGCAAAATGATTCCTCGGCCCACAATCCCTCGGCTGCTCCTCAGCGTTCGGCCAACATGTACTACATGGTCAAACTGCAACTGCGCAGTGAAAATGTCTGCCATCGGCCATGGTCCTTCGAGCGTGTTCCCAACAAAGTGATTCGTGGCAATGACAATGCCCTCATCTATACCAGCACCAAGGAAGCCTGTCTCTCGGCCTGTTTGAATGAGAAACGTTTTGTGTGCCGTTCCGTGGAGTACGATTACAACAGCATGAAATGTGTTCTCTCCGATGCGGACAGACGTAGTGGTGGACAATTTGTGCAATTGGCCGATGCCCAGGGCACGGATTATTTCGAGAATTTATGTTTGAAACCCCAACAGGCCTGTAAATCCACCCGATCCTTTGCCAATGCTCGTGTGGGAGTTTCGGAAGAAAAGGTGGCACAATATGTTGGCCTCCACTACTACACCGACAAGGAATTGCAAGTCACCTCGGAGTCAGCCTGTCGCCTGGCCTGTGAAATTGAATCGGAATTTTTGTGTCGCTCCTTTTTGTATCTCGGTCAGCCCCAGGGAGCCCAGTACAACTGCCGCCTGTATCACTTGGATCACAAAACTCTGCCCGATGGACCCTCAACCTATTTGAATCATGAACGTCCCTTGATCGATCATGGCGAACCAATTGGTCAATATTTTGAAAATATTTGCGATAAATCGGCTGCTTCGTCTATTTCCACAAGTCCCGGACCCTTGGATCAATTGGATCAACAGGCACCTTTGTTGGGAGTTGAGGAAGATCCTACCTTGAATATTACCAGGAATGATGTGAACTGTGATAAGACCGGTACCTGTTATGATGGTGAGTAGGAAGGGAAAAGAGGGGCCCAAAAACTCCAATTTTTAAACAAAAATTAAGACCATGAGGTCCATAACTTTTTTCTATAAAATTGTGGTGGACCTGAAAAAATTGGAGAATTTTTTTTCTATCAAAAAAAACTTGGACCCTGAGGTCGCCAAGTTATTTTTATAGAAAAACATTGCGAACCTAAGGTCGGCGAATTTTTTTCTATAGAAAAAACTTAGACCCTGGGGTCGGTGAATTTTTTTCTATCGGAAAAACTTACGACCCTGAGGTCGGCGAATTTTTTTCTATCGAAAAAACTTGCGACCCTGAGGTCGGCGAATTTTTTTCTATCGAAAAAACTTGCGACCCTGAGGTCGGCGAATTTTTTTCTATCGGAAAAACTTGCGACCCTGTGGTCGGCGAATTTTTTTCCATTGAAAAAACTTAGACCCTAGGGTCGGTGAATTTTTTTCTATAGAAAAAAGCTTGCAACCCTGAGGTCGGCGATTTTTTTTCTTTCGAAAAAAAACTTGCGACCCTAAGGTTGGCGAATTTTTTTCTATCGAAAAAAAACTTGCGACCCTAAGGTTGGCGAATTTTTTTCTATCGAAAAAACTTGCGACCCTGAGGTCGGCGAATTTTTTTCTATCGAAAAAACTTGCGACCCTGAGGTCGGCGAATTTTTTTCTATCGAAAAAACTTGCGACCCTGAGGTCGGCGAATTTTTTTCTATCGAAAAAACTTGCGACCCTGAGGTCGGCGAATTTTTTTCTATCGAAAAAACTTGCGACCCTAGGGTCGGCGAATTTTTTTCTATCGAAAAAACTTACGACCCTAGGGTCGGCGAATTTTTTTCTATCGAAAAAACTTACGACCCTAGGGTCGGCGAATTTTTTTCTATCGAAAAAACTTACGACCCTAGGGTCGGCGAATTTTTTTCTATCGAAAAAACTTACGACCCTAGGGTCGGCGAATTTTTTTCTATCGAAAAAACTTACGACCCTAGGGTCGGCGAATTTTTTTCTATCGAAAAAACTTACGACCCTAGGGTCGGCGAATTTTTTTCTATCGAAAAAACTTACGACCCTAGGGTCGGCGAATTTTTTTCTATAGAAAAAACTTGCGACCCTAGGGTCGGCGAATTTTTTTCTATCGAAAAAACTTAGACCCTAGGGTCGGTGAATTTTTTTCTATCGAAAAAACTTACGACCCTAGGGTCGGTGAATTTTTTTCTATAGAAAAAACTTCCGACCGTGAGGTCACCGAATTTTTTTCTTACGGAAAAACTTAGTTCTGACCTAAAAAAGTCTACCATTTTTTTTTCAAAATTTTTTAAATCCGTATTTTTTTTTTTTGCTCCTCTTTAGTCTCCGTCCACTGCAAGGATACCCGCATTGCTGTCCAGGTGCGCACCAACAAACCCTTCAATGGCCGTATCTATGCTTTGGGCCGTTCCGAGACCTGTAACATTGATGTCATCAATTCGGATTCCTTCCGCTTGGATTTGACCATGGCTGGCCAGGATTGTAATACCCAGAGTGTGGTAAGTTCGGAATTTAAATTTAAGAAAAGGAAACCCTTTCAAATAATTTTTGAAAATTTTAGACCGGTGTCTACTCCAATACCGTGGTCCTGCAACACCACAGCGTGGTCATGACCAAGGCCGATAAAATCTACAAAGTCAAGTGTACGTATGACATGAGCTCCAAGAATATTACCTTCGGTATGATGCCCATCCGTGATCCTGAAATGATCCACATCAATTCCTCGCCTGAGGCTCCACCACCAAGAATTCGCATTTTGGATACCCGTCAACGTGAGGTGGAAACGGTGCGCATTGGTGATCGTTTGAACTTCCGTATTGAGATCCCAGAAGACAGTAAGTGGAGGGGGAGGGAGGAGAGCGTGTTATTTGAAGGGGAGGATATTAATTTTTTTTTTCGATTTTTTTTTTGTCGTTAAAGCTCCCTATGGCATTTTTGCCCGTTCCTGTGTGGCCATGGCCAAGGATGCCCGCACCAGCTTTAAAATCATTGATGATGATGGCTGTCCCACCGATCCCACAATCTTCCCCGGCTTCACTGCCGATGGCAATGCCCTGCAGTCCACCTATGAGGCCTTCAGATTTACCGAAAGCTATGGTGTCATCTTCCAGTGTAATGTGAAATATTGCCTGGGTCCCTGTGAGCCGGCCGTGTGCGAATGGAACATGGAGTCGTTTGAGAGCTTGGGCAGAAGACGTCGTCGTTCCGTGGAGAGGTGAGGAGAAAATTTTTATTTTTGTTTTTAAATAATTTTTAAAAAATTCTTTGCCCCACCAGCAATGAAACCAAGGAAGCCGATGAGGACATGAACATTTCCCAGGAGATTTTGGTCTTGGACTTTGGTGATGAGAAACGTGAATTCTTCAAATCCGATCCCAGCACAGACTTTGCTAAAGGTATGAATTGAGAGCCACCCGGGGTAACCCTCTCAAAGGACCCTATGCTAATAACCAAAAAAAAAAAACATTTTCTATTCCTTTTTTCCATTTTTTTTTATTTATTTATAGATAAGACTGTCACTATCATTGAACCCTGCCCCACTAAAACTTCCGTCTTGGCCTTGGCCGTAACCTGTGCTCTCATGATCTTATTGTATATTTCCACCTTGTTTGTGTACTATATGAAAAAATGGATGCAACCCCATAAAATTGTAGCATAAGACCAACAACAACAATTACAACAACACCAATCAACCAACCACCACCTAGTGAAAGTAAAACTAATGACAACAACACAGCAATAATCAATCACCCATACACACACACACACACGCATAACCAAGCAATCACACAGACACAAACAAACACACATGCAAACGTGAAAAATGCAAAACACAAACGAAAAATCCTAAATATTACGGTAATTAGTGTTTAAAGAACAGAAAAAATAACAACAACAACAAAAAACTGAGTAAAAAAAATTTAAAGAAAAAAATACTTGGTTTTTTGGAAAACAAAAAATATGTCTAGTTTAGTAAGCTTTTTTATAAATTTTATTATAAAACCAGCAAAAGGTACGAAAAAAAAAACCGAAACCTAAAACTTAAGCCTATGCGATGCAAGAAAAGAACAAATTATTTTATAAAACGAAAAAATCCTAGTTAGAAAGCTTTGTTGGCTGCAGCATGAAAAAAAGCTCAAAAGCTTTCGGCTATCTATTTATTATCTATTAAAAAAAAAATACTTTCTATTTTACTATTTCTTTTGAAAAATAAGCTATAAAATAAGATTTTAAAACCGATTTTCAAAAAGCTTTTAGGAAAGCTTGGAAGTCTTTGACATACAAATGAAAAGCTTTGGAGGTATTAAAAGGCAAATATTTTGCAAAAAACTCAAAATTAGTTTAGAATACATAAATTGTCATAAATCATGGGGAAAATAAGCAAAATTCAGAAAAAAGCTTAAAGCTCTGGAGGCAGATTTTTATGTTCATAGCTTCAGGTATTAGAGAAATTTTAAAAAAAAAATGGAAATTAGATCCGTAAAACAATTTTAAACAATTAATTTTGAAATGGGATTTAAATACCAACAAAAGCTCAAAAAAAGCTTTGAAAACTTTAAGATCGACTAAAAAACAGTTAGACAACCATTTTGAAATGAGTTTTTAATTAAATTATTTTGGAAACTTTAAAATCGACTTTAAAACAGTTAGACAACCATTTTGAAATGAGTTTTTAATAAAATTATTTCAAAATTAACTTAAGAAGGATTATAAGATTAAAAAGCTTTATTTCCTTCAAAAGCTCCGTAGTGTGGAAACTACAAAAGTAGATCAAATATTATAGAAATTAAAAAAAACTGCAAATTAGTTTCATAAAACAATTTTAAACAATTAATTTTGAAAAGGGATTAAATACTTAAAAAAATCAAAAAAGCTTTATTTTCTTCAAAAGCTTTGGAAACTTTAAAATCGACTTTAAAACTGTTAAACAACCATTTTGAAATGAGTTTTTAATAAAATTACTTCAAAATTCCCTTTAGAGGAGTTATAAGATTAAAAAGCTCTATTTCCTTCAAAAGCTCCGTAGTGTGGAAAATACAAAAGTAGAGATATTGCGATTTAATTATTTCATTGATTTTGTAAGGCCTTTTGAATTTTCTACTGATTTTTTTCAAAAGTTCAAAAAAGCTTTCCAAAAGCTCTTTAGGAAAATATTCAAATAATAACGTTGATTTGACGCAGCTAATTTGATTTGTAAGTCATTCTTAATTATTTGTAGAGTATTCAAGATTTTTTACTAATTTTCTAAAAATTCAAAAAAGCTTTCCAAAAGCTCTTCAGGAAAAAATATGAAATAGTAACGTTAATTTAACGCAGACAATTCGTTTTGTAAGTCATTTCTAATTTTTTGGTAATTTTTTCAAAAGTCAAAAAAGCTTTTGCAAAAGCTCTACAAGAAAATATTTAAATAATTACGATGATATGAGAAAACATACAAATAATAACGTTGATTTGATACAGATAATTGGTTTTGTAAGACATTTATATTTTTTGTAGATTTTCAAAAAAAGCTTTTTCAAAAGCTCTACAAGAAAACATCCAAATAAGCAGGGTGATATGAGAAAGCATTCAAATAATAATGTTGATTTGACGCAGATATTCGTTTTGTAAATCATTTCTAATTTTTTGCCGATATTTTTCAAAAGTTCAAAAAAGCTTTTGCAAAAGCTCAACGAGAAAACATTTAAATAATCGCGTTGATATGAGGCAAATGATGGGTCTTGCAAAAAATCGGCAATTTTTTACTAATTTTATTTTACTGAACAAAAGTTTGAAAAAGCTTTACAAAAGCTCTATAAGAAAAAAATTAATTAGTCACGATAATATGATTCTAATAATTTAGAGCAGGTTTTCTCTTGAAATTTAAAATTGGCATTTTCGATTTTTTAGGATTTTTTTACGGAAATTCAAAAAAGCTTTGCAAAAGCTCTCTCAAAAATTATTTGAAAAATTAAAAAGTTCAATTACATAACTCAAATACTTCCAACGCGAATTTTGTTTGAAAACTCAATTTAAAATATAGTTTTGCTTTTCAAGCTTTAAAAGCTTTAGTGAACTTAAAAGCTTTGCATATCAGAAAAAGCTTAGTTCATTATTTTGAGTAAAATGTCAAGAAAAATATTTTAAATGTTACTAGAAGCGCGAAAATTCACTCAAATTTTGAAAGCTTTTTATATTTTATTTATATTTAAAGCTTTTCTTATTGTTCAAAAGCTTTCAAAAATATTGAAGTTAGTATTTTATTAAATAACTTAACAATTTTAGTACATGTATTGATGTTTTTCTCTAAATTTTCCAAAAAAAACCTTGCTAAAGCTCTATGGATAAAAGCTTTCCAATGTTCGCGATTTCAAAAAATAATAATTTCTTAAGAGTTGTCTTTCAGAAAAAAATGCAATAAGATTTTTTTTTTTTATTTTGAAAGCTTTAATTTTTTTCAAAGCTTTTTTCTACGGTCTCAAAGCTTCTTGAGGTTTTAAAGCTTTTTTGAGATTTTAAAGCTTTTTTGAGGTTTCAATGCTTTTTTTCTTGTTAAAATACTTCCAAGCCCTCCTGGCTTTTTTGAAAATTATCTAAAATCTTGTTTTATTTCACAAACAAAAACTCAAAACTTTATCTAGCTTTTTGTCCACAAAAAGCTGGCTAAAGTTTTCTCTCAAAACAGGCCTTTAAAAATTTAACTTTAAAAACGAAACTTACTGCCTATTTAAATAATCACTTTCTATGAAGTTTTAAAATTCAAAATCAAGTTTTTTCATAATCATTTAAGAAAATAAATAAAACAAATAGAAATTCTAAAACTTCCATAGAGACTGGTTAAAATTTTCATATTTTCCTATGACAACAAACACAACACAAACTATTTATTTTACGACTATTTATTTAATGACTTTTAAGACTCCTAATTTATAAAAACAATCACTCACTCAAAGACATAAAACTATAAAATTTATATGGTATTTATTAATAATTTTTTTATCATAATTAATTTATGTTTGTCAAGAATAAAAAATCTTTAATGAACGAAAAAAAAAGAATTGTGCTTAATTTTTATTGCATTTAAAAATAAAATGAATTAAAAAAATCAAATTTTTAGAATTTAAGTAACAAATTAAATTAACACAAAATTAATAATAAAAAAACACTAAAATTTGCAGCATTTATATAGCAGAAATTTCAAATTTAATTTTTTAAGTTAAAAAAAATTATTTTATTTTTTTTTTCTATTTAAATAATTTTAATTTATAGTTATTGTAAATAAGAAGAAGAATTTTGTGCAAATAAAACAAAAAAAATATTAATAATAATAACAATGATTTTAAAACAAAAACAAAATATTTGTATTTGTTTTTCAATTAATTAAAATAAAAAACATATATTTTGTAATAATTATAAAAAAAAAATCTTTTCTAAATAAAAATTATATAAAAATCCAAAAAAATGTTGAGTTTTATTTTAATTATAAAATATTCGAGTTTCTGTATGCAAAAGATAAATAGCACACATTTTTTTTAAATTTTTTTAAGGAAATTCTTGTCTGAGATTTTTTTCTACAAAAAATATTTAAGGAATTTTTTTATAAAATATTTTGCACGATTTTTATATAGAAAATGCTTATCTGCGGATTATTTTTTCTTTAAAAAATATTTTTGAGGATATTTTTTTATAAAAAATATTTTCTGAAAAAAAATTTTTATAAAATATATATTTTTTTAATTTTTAACTTTTTAAGGAAACTCTTGTCTGAGATTTTTTTTCTACAAAAAATATTTAAGAAATTTTTTTTTATAAAATAGTTTGCACGATTTTTATATAGAAAAATTCTTATCTGAGGATTTTTTTCTTTAAAAAAATATTTTTGAGGATATTTTTTTATAAAAAAATATTTTCTGAAAAAAAATTTTAATAATTTTTTTTTTAATTTTTTTAAGAAAATTCTTGTCTGAGATTTTTTTCTACAAAAATATTTAAGGAAATTTTTTTAATAGAATATTTTGCACGATTTTCATATAGAAAATTCTTATCTGAGGATTTTTTTCTTTAAAAAATATTTTTGAGGATATTTTATTATAAAAATATTTTCTGAAAAAATTTGTTATAAAATATTTTTTTTTTAGTTTTTAATTTTTTAAGGAAATTCTTGTCTGAGATTTTTTTTGCTACAAAAAATATTTAAGAAAATTTTTTTATAAAATATTTTGCACGATTTTTATATAGAAAATTCTTATCTGAGGATTTTTTTTCTTTAAAAAATATTTTTAAGGATATTTTTTATAAAAAAATATTTTCTGAAAAAAATTTTTATAAAATAATTTTTTTTAATTTTTAATTTTTTTAAGAAAATGTCTGACATTTTTTTTCTACAAAAAATATTTAAGGAAATTTTTTGTATAAAATATTTTGCACGATTTTTATATAGAAAATTATTATCTGAGGATTTTTTTCTTTAAAAAATATTTTTGAGGATATTTTTTTATAAAAAATATTTTCTGAAAAAAATAAATTTTATTAAATATATATTTTTTTAATTTTTAATTATTTTTAAGGAAATTCTTGTCTGAGATTTTTTTCTACAAAAAATATTTAAGGAAATTTTTTTATAAAATATTTTGCACGATTTTTATACCGGAAATTCTTATCTGAGGATTTTTTTCTTTAAAAAATATTTTTTAGGATATTTTTTTATAAAAAATATTTTCTAAAAAAAAAAATTATAAAATATTTTTTTTTTTAATTTTTTTAAGGAAAATCCTTGTCTGAGTTTTTTTTTTCTTCAAAAAATATTTAAAGAATTCTTTTTTTATAAAATATTTAGCACGATTATTATATAGAAAAATCTCATCAGAGAATTTTTTCCTTTTGAGGATATTTTTCTACAAAAAAATATTTTCTAAAAAATAATTTTTTTATAAAATATGTTGTACGATTTCCTTTTTTCTATGGAAAATAACACTGTGCAACACAAAAAATAAATAGGGGAAAAGTTTTTCTCTTGTATCGGCTTTTTGAAAGTTTCCATTATCACCCTCCCCCTCTTCGACACTTTTGGAAATTTTCGAATTAAGATTCCTTGGAATCCATACATTTTAGGTATATAGTGTCTTTAACAATATTGCACATAAATATACGAGGAATATTATGATCGGAAATTTTAACCCTCAAGTGAGACCACAAATGGGTCTTTTTGGTCCATTTTTGAAAATCTGTTTAAAAACACCCTTTAAACCGAATCGTAGCAAGTCAAAATATTCTAAAAAAATATTTGTCATAAAATTCTACTAAAGTTCGCAGAAGACGTCAAGTGTCTAAATCTTACCTAAACCCAAGGAATTCATATATATTAAAGAGAAATTTTGAGGTTAAGGCCGTATTTTGTGTGAATTGGTGTAAAAATCTCCATCATTTTAGAAGGATGACGTCAAAGACAAAAATATTCTTCATAAAATTTCAGTGTAGGTCACCAAGGAAAAGAAATCTCCATTTTCATTATATACCAAAAACGCCAAAATATTTTCCCATCTTTTTATGGTTAAGGGCGCACTTCACGTGAGTTCATGTCAAATTCTCCCACAAAACATCCGTTTAGTAGGATAACGTTAAAGACGAAAATAATCGCCATCAAACTTCAGTATAAGTCACCAACGAAAAGAAATCTATATTTCCACTTTATATCGAGAAAATATTTTTTTTTAATGTTAGCCAAAAAACGAAAATATTTCCAGTTTTTTTTTAGGTTAGAACCTTACTTTACTTGAGTTTATGCCAAATTCTCCTACAAAGCATCATTTTAGAAGGATGACGTCAGAGACGAAAATATTCTTCATAAAATTTCAGTATAGGTCACTAAGGAAAAGAAATCTCTATTTTCATTATATATCAAGAAAATATTTATATCAATGTTGGCAAAAAAAGCAAAAATATTTCCTAATTTTTTTGGGTTGTAACCACACTTCATATGAGGTTATGCCAAATTCCCCAACAAAGCATCATTTTAGAAGGATGACGTCAGAGACAAAAATATTCTCCTTCAAATTTCACTATAAGTTACCAACGAAAAGAAATGTCTATGTCCATGATATATCAAGAAAATATTTATATTAATGTTGGCAAAAAAAAGCAATACATTTTCCTAATTTTTTTGGGTTGTAACCACACTTCATATGAGGTTATGTCAAATTCCCCAACAAAGCATCAATATAGAAGGATGACGTCAATGACAAAAATAATCTTCATCAAATTTCATTATAAGTCACCAACGACAAGAAATTTCTATTTCCAATATATATCAAGAAAAAAATTGTGTCAATGTTGCAAAAAAAAACAAAAATATTTCCTGATTTTTTGAGGTTACAACCGTACTTCATGTGAAGTTATGCTAAATTCTCCAACAAAACATCATTTTAGAAGGATGACGTCAGAGACAAAAATATTCTTCATCAAATTTCAGTGTAGGTCACCAAATAAAAGAAATGTCTTTTTCCATTATTTATCAAGAAAATATTTATATCAATGTTGGCAAAAAAACGAAAATATTGGCTAATTTTTTTATCAATTTTTTCTCGGACTTTTTTCAAGTTGAGGCCTGAAAGTAACATAAAATTTCGTTTTAGGCAAAAGTTGTAAAGATAAGAAATATTCTACACAGAATTTTACTATAAATCTCAGAATGAACTTTATATCTAGGTAGAATAGTTTTTATGAAAATTACATTCGAAATCTATGTAATAAAAGTAAAAATGATGTCTTTGTTTTTTTCCCTGTTAATTTAACACGTATCCAATCCGAGTCAAAATCTCCCGTAAAACTTAATTTTTTGCGAAAAATGTTTAAGTAAGAATTGTTTTAAATCAAATTTCATTCTGAGTCTCAGAATAAACCATGTATGTAGGTACAATATTTTTTTATGAAAATTACATTCGATATTTATGTAATAAGAGTGAAAATTATGTCTTTGCTTGTTTGCAACCCGTATCCATTCTGAGTCGAAATCTAACTTTAAACTTAATTTTTTGCGAAAAATATTAAAGTAAGAATTGTTCTAGATCAAATTTCATTCTGAGTTTCAGAATAAACCATGTGTCTAGGTACAATAGTTTTTATGAAAATTACATTCGAAATTTATGTACTAAAAGTGTAAATTATGTCTTTGCTTTTTTTAACTGATAGTGCAACACGTATCCAATCCGAGTCAAAATCTCCCTTAAAACTTAATTTTTTGCGGAAGGTTTTAAAGTAATAATTGTTCTAGATCAAATTTCATGGTGAGTCTCAGAATAAACCATGTGTCTAGGTACAATAGTTTTTTGTGAAAATTACGTTCGAAATTTATGTAATAAAAGTGAAAATTATGTCTTTGCTTGTTTGCAACCCGTATCCATTCTGAGTCAAAATCTCCCTTTAAACTTAATTTTTTGTGGAAAAAGTTAAAGTAAGAATTGTTCTAGATCAAATTTTATTGTGAGTCTCAGAATAAACCATGTGTCTAGGTACAATAGTTTTTATGAAAATTACTTTCGAAATTTATGTACTAAAAGTGAAAATAATGCCTTTGCTTGTTTGCAACTCGTATCCATTCTGAGTCGAAATCTCACTTTAAACTTAATTTTTTGCGGAAAGTGTCAAAGTAAGAATTGTTCCAGATCAAATTTCATTATGAGTCTCTGAACAAAAGAAATTTGTATACTTAATATATACCATAAAAAAATGGCATATATTTCTGAAAAATATAGCACTTCTTCCAACATCAAAAAAATTATCTTCTGGTTTGTTGAAATTAATTTGTATTTATTTTAATTTTTTTATTATTTTTTTTTAATATATTTGTAATATGTGTTGCTTAGTATGTGACTAATAAAAACATTTAAAATAGTGTATATGTATATGTTTTGTTATGTTTTTCTCGTTTTTATTTTATATGTCTAGAAAACATTTATATGTATGGGGGGTATGTATTTATTTGTTTCAATCAAGTGTGTGATGAAGATCACTTCACATTTGTAATATTTTTCAAACTAATTCGAAAATGTAATACTTATAAATAAAAAAAATGATTTATTCATTATGTAGATATATATGTATAGTATAATAAAGACAATAATAAACATTATATGATAATATTTGAATTTAGGGTTTTTTCTTTGTTTGTTTGTGATGATATTGCTAAATTGTTGTAGTTTTATTAGTTTTACAATAATAATAGTATTATATAGTTTATAATCATAATATTTAGAGTAAATAGTTAGTTTTATGTATTCATATGTACTTTCAAAATTTCCTTTAAAATATTAAGAATTTGTGATATATCCGTGTATGAAGAGATATTTTAACTCCAGAGACAATTCTTTAGACAGAAAATCTTACAAAGTATCTTTCTCAAATACGAAATTATTCTCTTAAAACATAATTCCTTTTAACGTTTTTTTAAAGGTATTATAAAAAAACTCCCCTCAAACCTCATTTTTTTAACATCATGTATTCATAATCAATATATATTTTGGGAGTTACATTTTTTTATTTATATGTATATTTATTCCTACAAAAAAAAATATAAATTGGCAAACTCAATGCAATTGCAATAATTAACAACAAAAAATAAAATTAAAAATAAAAAACATAATAAACTACATAACATGTCGTTAAATTAAAAACAAGTTTAAAATAATGTGATAATTATTTTGTTAAGAAAAAAAATCTTGCAGTCTCTTTGGAAATTAATAAAAAAAAACATTACTCTCTCGATTTTTATTTTACAATTGCTCATAATTTCATTTAAGCAATAATTGACTATTTTTTTAAATTTTTGTTATTGTTATGTACTAGTATATATATATATAATGAAAACCTATTTTATGGTTACTTTTAATGCAAAAGAAAATTAAAAGAATAAATGATTTCCATAATTAAAATATTAAAAAAAATAAAAATCAAACAAAAAATAAATCAAATAAAAAATAAATCAAATAAAAAATAAATCAAATAAAATATAAATCGAACAAAAATTAAATTTTTAAATTAAAAAATAAAAATTTAATTTTTACTTACAAAAAAAAAAAATAAAATAAAGAAAATGCTTTTTGTTTTAATTTTCTATAAAGAAAACAAAATAAAAATCAAAATTACTAATTAATAAATAATATTAGAAAAATAAATTAATTAAAAAAAATAAATAAAAAAATTAGTTTTTACTTCAAATCTTAAAAAAGGAAAACAAAATAAAAATCAATATTATTTATTAATTAATAGTACTATAAAAATAAAATCATTTAAAAAAATTGTTTTAATTTTTATAAAGAAAACGAAATAAAAATTATTAATTAATAAATAATATCAAAAAAAAAAATCATTAAAAAATGTAAATAAAAAAAAATTACTTCAAAAATTATTAAGAAAACAAAATAAAAATCATTATTATTTATTAATTAACAATATTAAAAAAATAAAATCATTTTAAAAAATATTTTTTTAAAGAAAAAAAAATTTTGTTTGATTTTTTATAAAGAAAACAAAATAAAAATTATTAATTAATAAATAATATTAAAAAATATTAAATAAAAAAAAAATAATTTTTACTTCAAATTTCATAAAGAAAACAAAATAAAAATCAATATTATTTATTAATTAATAATATTGAAAAAAATAAAATCAGTTAAAAAAATATTTTTTTTTAAATTTGTTTTAATTTTTTATAAAAAAACAAATTATTAATTAATAAATAATATTAAGAATAATAAAATAATTAAAAGAATAATAAATAAAAAAAAAATAATTTTTACTTCAAATATTATAAAGAAAACAATATAAAAATTTATATTATTTATTAATTAATAATATTGGAAAAATAAAGTCATTTAAAAAAATTAATTTTTAAATAAAAAAAATTTAATTTTTAATTCAAAATAAAGAGTAATTTTTGAAGTAAAAAATATTACATATACTTTTTTATATTATAAAGAAATAAAAACTATTAATTATATTAAAAAAAATAAAATCATTAAAAAAATGAAAAAAAAAAATATTTTTTTTAAAGGAAAAATAGTTCAAAAATATGCAATATTGTAGTTATAACCATTCACTACATTAAAAAAATAATAAACTTCTTTAATAAAAAATAGATAAAAATGTCTAAACAAAATTATAACCATTATTTATATATTTAGGCACTTATGGCATATTCTATTTTTTATAAATATTCTCTAGTTTTCTGTTGTATATTTGTATATATTTTATATGTATATATTTTTTGTATAATTCTGTTAGAAACAAATCTAAAATAATAACAAAGTTATTAAAAAAAATTTGATAAAATTAAAAAAAAAATGAATTAAAAATAAATCAAAATAAAAAAATTAATAAATACAGAATTTTAAACAACGTTAAAAAAAATTAAAAAATCAAAACAATATTTTTAATATAAAAAATCTAGGGAAAGCCTAAATAATTAAAAAAATATTTAAAAAATTAAAAAATAAATTTAAAAAAAGCTATGACAAAAAAATAAATGACATTTATTTATGTTTAAGAAAATAATAGAAATTTTGAAAAAGTAAAAAAATATTTAAAAAAAACCAAAAATCCAGATAAATAAAAATTAAGAAAAAATTTCTTGGCAGTTATGCAGGATAATGACAAATACAAAAAAAATAAAAGGGAAAAAATTAAAAAAAAAAAAATATTTAAAAAAAAAAAACAAAAAAAGAATTGTTGCAGTTCTGCAAAAATAATACAAATATGGAAAAAAACTCAACAAAAGTACTTAAGAAACTTTGAAATAAGTTCAAAAATTATATTTAAAAAAAACTATGGCAGTTTGTTATATTAAAGAAAATAAAACAAAATTTGGATGATTAAAAAGGACCCTCATTTGTCATAGGAGCTTCTCTAGATAGAGTATAATTTTAAGAGCTGAAATCCACGGCTCCCCGAAGAAACAAGGGTTTTAATTATTTTTCAGACGACTATCCTCGTGTTTTTTTTCCTAAAATTCGTTTAATAACATTTTTATAAAAACTCTTGAGGACGAAGAAAAATGTCTTGAAGTGGTCTCCTCAACTTCAAAACCTCATTTTTTTAAGAAAAAAAAAAAAAAACAAGTAATTACCTTCCACCATTTGAAAGGAAAAATCCACTTCTATTTTAAAAATTCCGAATATCACGTGTTAGTGTTATATTGAGCTATAAAAATGTGTGGAGTGCTATCCAGGACGGTGCCTATTACGACCTCCAAATACCCAAGTTTAAAATAATTCTGTTAAAAAATGTATCTAAAATCGCTAATACAAATAATGTATGGGAGGTACCATTTAAATGAGGTTATGCGAAGACATGACAACTTTCTGTAATGGCAAGTAGTATCCATTGCAAGCTCCAAATTCCAAATTTGAAAAAAATTCTTAAAATGCATTTCAACAAAAGACTCTTAAGGATGAGACTTACAAGGATTTCTCTTCCCACTACATTGGGTCTACGATCTGGAACGAGTTTAGTTTTTCCTACAAAAATAAGTGTCTTCTATTATATATTTCTTAAGGTCTTCAATTTTTTCAGCTGAATAACCTTTTAAAAGATCTTAAGGGATTCCAAAACTCTCACTGTGTACAGAATACGTTTAAACATATGGGAGAGATTGAAAAAACTTTAATGAAAAGGAGACTTTTCAAATTCTATTTTTCATAGGCCTTCGTAGAAGTCTTCTATACAAAAAAAAAAAATATGTTGGGATTTCTACTGTTCTGAGAAAATATATTCGCTTCATTGAAAACATGTAAGAGGGTCTTCTGTCTATTGTGTGTTTGCATCTGAATCTAAGGCAAAAATGTCCCCTTCAAAGTCATTCGAATGAAGACCATAGGTAATGGAGGCTCTGAAAAATCCAAGCTAAAAGCAAGCTTTTGTAAAACATGTTACGTATTGGAAATACTGCAAACAGGTAGCTATAATTCTTAAAATTTTCTCCAAACAAGTGCTGTCCGATTTGTGATCCTTTTTATTTGAATGTACAGTCCTTATCTAACAATCTGAAATTATATTACGTTTGGCTATTGTAAATTCATATTTTTGAAAATATAAATTTCTATAAAAATAAATAAAAAAAGAAATAATAATAAACTAAAAAGGGCACAATAAAAAGAAGGAACTTAACTTAAGAACTAAAAAAAAAGAAATAACTTCATTACAATGACTTAAAAGCTATATTCCTTAAATGTTAAATGTTAGAGACGACATATGTATTATAAATAGGATATTTGTTTTCTTTAAAGTTAACTTTAAGCCTTACATTCTGTTCTGCAAGAAGACAAAAGTAAACGAATTGCTTTGAAAGTTGTGTGTGGGTGTGTGTTTTTTTTTTGTTGTAGATCTAAATATGACCAGGAACCACAAAATATTTGTAAATTTTAATTTTCAAATTTCTGTTTTTGTAAGGAATCGATTTTTTTGGTTAATTTCAACACTCAAAGCAATCATTCATTCATTGTATACAAATGCTTATTAAAATTACCAAAAAGAGGAAAAATAATAATAGAATTAACATAATTTCTTGTTAAGTGTCATAGTGATTGTGTCCTATGTCTATGGTTGTGTGTGTGTCTGGTAGTTATTAACAATATGTATAAGTAGTTGTAAAGGAAACCCCTTGTAACTTAAGTGTCATATAAAATAATAATTGAATAATTGGGCAAATCCCCAAGCTAGGGATGATTCCCAACTGAGACTCCTCCTCCTGCTGCTGCTCCAGCACTGTCATGTTGATTAACACTCAAAGAATTAGTGGTTGTAATTGTTGTGGCGTTATTGTTGTTGTTATGGTGATTTATGGGAGTTAAGGTAACCTGAGGACTTACACTAATTATGGAAACATCTTCCAAATTTTGTACAAGCTGGGCAGCTGCGGCTGGTATAAGATTTGTTGCTGTCACACTGCTGTGGCCCGCTGCACTTGTGGTAGTGGCAACCATATTTTGTGTTTGATTTAAGGTTGAGGTCGTTGCTGAGGTCGTATCGGTTATATCATCCTCCTCATCGTCGTCGTCATCTACCTCAATGACTGCTGTTGCTGCACCATTTACTAAATGTGGCAGATTGGCATAACGACAATTCGAACTTTTACATTTGCAGGAGAAATAACGATTTTTCACCAACCAAAATTTGTCACCATAATCAAAACTATAAAACAAAACAAACCTGATTAAAAGGTATTAAAAAATAAATGTTACCACTTACCACAACTCCTCTCCGGCCTCCACTTCCCGACATGTGAAAAAGGCAATCTTTGGAAAACGATAATCCTGGTGTTCATAGAAAACCCTCACCGGTATAATATTTGCCTCACACGAATGATTAAAGAAACGACTGACATTGCCATAATAATTGGCATCAATGCAATGATTATTGCCCAAATCGAAAAAGTAACTATCATCCATGCGACGATCGGCCTCATGATCGCTTAGAATTTCTCCACTGTAGGTGGCCACAAATGTACCCTTGGGTATGTGTACCATACTGCGCACACCCCAACCTTTGAAGGTCTCTTCACACTCCATAACTTGCAGGGGTATGGTAATTCCATTTTGTACAACACGGTTCTTGCAGAAACGCTGAAAAGGGAGAATGACAAAATAAATATTGGAAGAAGAATTTTAAAAAGATTTTCTATAATTTCCAAAAAAAAAAGGAATTTAGGATAACAAAAAGCAAAACTCCTTCTTCGATTTAAAAGGCCATAAAATCACTTCTAGTTCTTCTAAAGAAAATAGAAGGCCTGTAGGTCTTATATGGACTACAAAAGAGCACCAGGTGTTCCTCAGACAATATGTGACCTCTAGGACTTTTATGAGCTACGAACAATAGATAGACTCTTGGTCTTCTGAAGGGGACATAGAAGATATCTGGGATTACTAAAACCCAAAAAAAAAATAATCTTTTAAGAATTCTAAAGCCATAAAATCACTTCTATGGAATATAGAAGACTTGTAGGACTCATACAGACTATAGAAGACCACTAGGTATTCTTCAGACAATATGTCTTCTAAAAACAATAGAGCACCTCTAGATTTTCTATGGACAATAGAAGGTCTCTTGGTTTTCTGAAGGCAATACTAGACCTTTAGGTTTTCAATAGCCAACAGAAGATCTTATGCCTTTTAAACAGTATAAGACATCTAGGTTTTATATAGATAACTGACAATCTCTTGGCCTGCTATATAAATTTTAAAGTCTCTAGATGTTCTCTTAACAACAGAGTATCCATGGGTCTTCTATACACAATATAAGACTTAGAGGTCTTCTATAGTGGATAATCTATGGGATATATCCATTCTTTTATTCTACCTTATTGCAGCCACAGACATCATTGCACTCAAATATTATTGCTGGATCTTCGAAGTTGAAATCCACACTTAAACGACCCTCAGCGGTATACCAACTTTGGCCAGAAGCACCAGTGCACTGGCAGCCATCCGTAATGCAACTAAAATGAAAAAAATAAAATATATATTTATTTTTAAATAATTAACAAAAATTCTCACTTACCCATCCAAACATGTACATATGCGCATTTGCGAAACTCTACGATCGATTTGTATTGAATTTTGTAAAATTATTGTATCGGTGATGTAGCGAAAATCTGGTAACATTATTTGATCAGATTCATCGACTGGCATTACATTATTTTCATTACGCAGCGCCTGTATGGGACACAGCTCACGACCATTCGATATATCACCACAAACAATGTGGGAACGGCGGCGATGTAAGGCATGCATACGCATTTGAAAGCCCACATGGCGGGCACAATCGGAATTTTCATTTGGTATACAATTATAGGGTAGCTCATCGGCACGATTCTTTAACATTAGATCGGCACCATTGAAAATTAAAAGTAAACTTAGATTTTTACTAGAATGACGGCAAGCAATGTGGCTAAGATAGGGAAAATTTTGAATAATTAATAATTAGAAATAACCATTAACGAAAGTAGAACTTACAGCGGCGTTTCACCTTCAACATTTTGTATATTACAATTGATACCAGTTTGCAATAATACTGATATGGTATCCAAATCGTTATTGTGTAGGGCAGCCCAATGTAAAACCGTATTATTGTCATTATCACAGATATTGGGATCAGCACCTTGTTGCAAAAGTAGGCTGCAAGTTATGAAACAAAATTATTATATTTTTTCATATTTAATAGAATATTTTTCAATAAAATTTACTCACCTCACAATATCCGTATGACCCAATTCAGCAGCCCACACCATGGCAGTCCAGCCGCCATCATCCTGGGCATTAATAAAACTTAAAAATTGTGATATATTCTTACTGGCCTTATAGCTATAGACGATTAATTGTACTATCTCCAAATTTCCTGTACGGGCAGCAATGTGCAGGACTGTATGGCCATCAGGACCCTAAAAATTTAAATAAAATATGTAATGAAAAATCATTTCAAAAGCAAAATGTCTTACCCTTATGGCCAAATCGGCACGATGTTGTATAAACAAATTGACAATATCATATTTGCCTTCATTGACGGCACACATAACAGCTGTGCGCATTTCTTGATCCATTTTATTGATAAAATCGCTGCCAATGCCTTTGCAGAGCAGCAGATAGGCCATTTGAAGGGTGCCAAAGGTGGCAACTAAATGCAAACAGGTGCCCATGCAACATTCACGCATACAGCTGCTGATATCATATTTGGAAACTGCAAGAAAAAAAACCGATATTAATATAAGAACCCCAAATTATCAGAATTTCTATATATAGAAATCATGTAAATCTTCTATAGCCAAGAGATACCCATCCAAGAGTATGTATCACTATCCAAACTGTATCCTACCACTCACCCAAAATTTCCGCCACCCTTTCTAGATCATCATTTTTGACTGCATAATACATATCTTTGGTTGTAAACTCATTTACAGTGGTACTTCGATCTCGACCCCGGGCAGCAACAACATTCATAACCGATTCCGGTATAAGTTGTTCATAGTTAATTTTGGTATTGGGTTTGAAGCCAGGCGCCTCCGTAAAACATTTTGTGGGATTTTTGTTTTTATTATTGCCTTTACCACCACCAGTGTTATTGGTATTGCTTGCTACCGGTGCCACCAAGGGTCTCTGTGAAGATGAAAATATTGGCACTGTATGACTTTTCATGGTTATGGTTGTGGTCTTTTCGGCTGTGTCCAGACCACAGTGGGGACATTTTAAGACCAATGTACGACTAGCATTTCGCGAGGCAGGTTGTTGAGGATCGTATTTTGAACTGAGTACAATGCGCTGGGCACAGGAGGCATGGAAAAAGTGATGATTTTTACACAAGACAAATTCACCCTGAAAATGAAAATAGTTCCTTAAATTAGATAAGAAAAAATTAAAGAAACTCACTACCACTTACCTGAGTACAAAAGATACCACATTCTGCACATGAATTGTGCGTCTGCAAGCGTCTCTTGTGATCATCACACAATACCAAATAGCCCACCCTCTGACTGGGACGAAACAGATTGAGTATTTCTCCAGTGAGTTGATTGGAACAACCCACTTTCAAGTCATCAATATTATCAATGGCACAGCAATATTGAGTCTCAGGAGTTTTGGGTGTATAGTATTTGGAAGTAGCCTGGCAGAGACAAATCAAATTACTGTTCTTGGCATTGGAACTGGTGGCCTGACTTGTCACTGTGGCATTCAAATTCCTCAGCTGTTTTGCATCCAATTCCAACGACTTTTCACTCGAAGTTTGTTTTGGTTTTGTCGCTTGATTTCGCCGTGTATTGGATGTTGTCGAGGAAGAGGATGTATTTACCGGTTTTGTGGTTGGCTGTGTACCGACATGCGGCTGTGGTGGTGTAGATTCTTTGCGCACCCTCAATGTAACACTGGGCTTTCCCACCTGCACTCGTTTGGTGGGAACAAATTCCTCATTATCACTTAGACTATCATTGTCACTAATCTCATCGCTGCCATTACGTCGTAGTCCCAATTTTTCAAAATGTTTCTCCTTTTGTTTGGCCAGTTTCCGTTGCTGTTTCTTGCTTAGCTTTTTATCTTCCGGAGAACGATTGACATTCCATTTGGATGTTTTTATTTCATGCAAGAATTTATCTATGTCCGGGCAGGGTTTTCGCAATTGTTCCATTTCTTTGCGTGACTTGGGGAAAAGTTTCTTCTTTATGGCACTTGAACCACTGGGATGCTGTTGAGAACTACTATCTTCGGATTTTTCACTTTTCATTTTTGAACCAGTTGTGGAATTTTGTACAATTTGATGGGTGGGTGTGGTATCTGTTTGTTCCAAGCTTTCCCAATTTTGGGCTGTCATGCGAACAATATTCTTGGTTTCGAATTCATAGCGTAGCTCATCATTTTCGAGTATTTTTGTTGTGGGCTTTATGCGCCGCTGTGAACGTTTTGGTAGCACAACTGAAGCATCATTGGCTGAGTTGCCGTGGCGCCTACTGCTACCGCCAGCCCCAGTGGGGGATATTTGTTCCTCGGAATGCTTTTCAGCCTCAAGTTGTATTTTTGCTTTGCGTCCACGTTTTTTGGGTGGTGTTTTTTCATCAATTTGTATGCGTAGAGCCTTGCGGGTTGGCGAATCATCCGCATGATGTCCGCCGCCATGGCCATGGGAGACTTCTTCATCCTTAAAAAAAAAACAATTTAAATTAGTTTTTTTTATTAAAAAAATAAAACCAGCTCCAACTTACCAAAATCTTAAAACCATCCAAACGATTACACAATCTCTCACTACGTCTCATACGTTTACCCTCATCATCATCATGTTTATTGGTATTTCCTTCCGTGACCTCTTCATCTAATTGTTTACGTTTTCGTCCTGGCGCCTTGCGTTCATTTGAATTTGGTGAATTGTGTTGTTCACTACTCGCCGCAGTGTTAGTTTCTCCTGCTGGTGTGTTTGTTGCTGTTGTTGCTGTTAGTCCTTCATTCTCTGTGTTCAATGATTTCTTACTACGACCACGTCCACGTTTGTTTTGCGTTTGATTTGCATTGGGTTTTTCGGTTTGTTCTTTCTCTGCTTGCCCAGGATTTGGACTAGCTTGGGAAATGCTGGCATCATTGATATTGGTTGGAATTTCCAAATTGATCATTGTGACATCTGTTTCAATGGCAGGCTCCTGAAATGAAAAGGAAAATAAAAAAAAAAACATTTTAGTGAAATTGATTTTTTGGGATATGATTAAGTAAATCTGTACCAATTCAAGCGAGTTTTTTTTTTGGGACTGTACTATTGATACCCACTAACGGAACTTTTAAGGTTCAAAACTCGGGAAGTATGGACTTCCCCTAAGACCGCAATGCTTAATTATATAACTCTCCCTAAATAAAACTGACTACTTAAAAGCTTTTCTCTATTCTTTTATTCATAATGGAAAAATGTAGCCATCCCTGTCATCCCATCATCTACATCTACCATTTATTTGTAGATCTATAGAAGCTCAAGTCTATGGCATGATGGGACGACAGGGATGGCTTCTATAGATCTATCATTTATTTGTAGATCTATAGAAGCTCAAGTATATGGACAGGGATGGCTACATTTTTCCATTATGAATATGAAGAAAAGAATAGAGAAAAACTTTAATTAGTCAGCTTTATTAAGGGAGAAAAAACTATGAAAACTTTTCAAAATACCAAAAAGCTATTTTCCTTTACCTCAGACCAAATAGCCCTCTATGATACCTCTGTATATATCGGTTCTAAGCTCTACATCATCAATTATTCAATAATTGTTTTATTGGCATTATAAATATGGGTTTCTAAAAAATAACACCTTTCCCTATTGCATTTTCCCAAAAATCGACTTCAAATCTCCATTGGCAAATTATTTTCCACCTCTTCTGTCATCTCGTTCCCCCCCACTTTTACAAAAGTCAAAAGTCATTTTAAGAAAAAAAAAATTATCATAAAAACGGCTACTCATACACTTTGGCAGCTAAGAGCCTGTTCCCCTACAACACAACAACAGCAAAAACACTACACATTCACAAATACTTGTTATACTTACAGTTTTTGCACCTTTAACATCCCCCGTGCTGTCAACGCTGTCATTAGCCGCTGTCGCAGCAGCACCAGCAGCTGTGCAGTTGACTTTTGCCGCTGTAGCAACGCCACCGGCCGCCGTTTCTGGTTCACTTTTACTATTAGCCTCACCTCCATGACCACCACCAGTACCACCGCCACCCCCATTTGAACTTTCATTTGCCAAAGAACACCCTTCTTTTTCTGCTTCTGACTGGTTGGGGGTGTTAATTTTATCATCATTATTTATATCTGACACCTCTGCCGCCACTCTCTTTTTGCTGTCCTCCATCTCCGACACTTCTTTTTCAATGGGTTTTAATTTGTTTTTATTACAATTTACGGAAGAAGAAGAAATTGCAGCATTTTGATTTTTCATTTCTGATTGATTTTGATTTGCTTTTGCATTGTTGTTGTTGTTGTTTTTGGTTTTATTCTTATTATTATCATTAACATCAACGGCGTTGTTGTTGTTATTGTTGCCCACAGTATGTGTTGTTTCTTTCTCTGAGATTGGCGCGGCAGAGCTGTCACCATCATGTGTTTTGGTGCTCTCTTGTTGTGGTGGAGCTGGTGTTACTCTCTGCTCTCTATTATCAGCCACAAATAACGGCGTCGACGACACTGCCGCTGTTGTTGTTGGTGTTTTGGTGCTCACCTCAACATCTTTGTTTTGATTGAGCAAAAGAAGATTTCCACTATCATGATTATCTTTGCCTTCCGTTTTGTTTGTAAGATGTTGATGTTGGCGATGGCCCGATGAATTGCCATTAGATTTTATTGTAACTGCAACAACTTGTTGTCGATCTGAATTGGCAGCAGCCACCACAGTTAATGGAGATGAGGACGTTGGCGTCTCTGGTTTCGATGCTGTTGTGGGTGTTTCACCATTTATGTTGCCGTTATTATTTGACTGATTATTTTCTTCTTCCGCTTTTATGCTGCTTACATTCGAACCATTATCTTTGGCCAATTCTCGGTTCACTGTCTCCGCCGTCTGTGTGTTGGTGTTAGCAACAGTAGAGCTGCTGCAGCTGCTTGCTAACAAAACTGGCTGACCTTGATGATTTTCGCCGCTAGTGCTTTTTTTCTGGACTTTCTTATTGGTCATATTAACGTTGTTAATATCCAATAATTGTTGTTCGGACTTTGCTGTTGCTGTTTCGTTAACTGGAACATTACAATTTCCTGTTTGATTTTGTCTATTATTATTTTCTAAATTTGTCGCAATTTCTTTTTTCTTATCGACGATAACATGTTGTTCTGCATGTGACGTGCTGCTGGGGCTCTGGCTGGGTTTTACCTCCTGCACTTCCTCCTCTTGTTCGGTTTTTACCTCTTCTTTTTTGGGACTAAGTGTTACTGAGCTGCTGTTGTTGCCATTGGCGCTTTGACTATCCGTCTCTGTCGTTATCGCCACCGTAGCCCCAGCGGCTACTGTTGGCGTTGTTTTTCCCCCAATGCTTTTCTTATCTTTATCTTTTGAGGCAAATTGATTTTTGGACAAATTACGCCACTTTAATGTTTTATCTTCCGTTAAATTTACTTCGGCATTATCCAGATCCACTTCACTATTGAAAGTATTGGCCATACTGCTGAATAAGCTATCTAAACAGTCCGTCATTTTGGGGCAGTTTTCTTGATTTTTTCAAGCAAAATTTTTTTTTTCAATTATTAAGAGTCGCTGCTCTAGCTGGCTGGCTAATGGTTTTTGATGAAAGAAAAAATCTGTTTTGACGTCACTTCTTTACCGTTTGGTCTTGTCCAGCTTTTTTCTTTTTATAATTTTCTTTATTATTTATTTTTAATAGTACATTTAATTACTTCATAATTTTTCACATTGTTTTGTGTTTTCTCATTATTTTAATTTCATCAATTAATTATTTGCATTTTTATTCCTTAATGTTATTGCTTCTTTTTTTAACACATAAAAATCACAAAACACAACACAAAAAATCTTTTTATATCTCTATGTAGTTGCTCTGCTGCTGCTGCTGCTGCTGTCTTTGTGTTGTTGTTGGTTTTGTTTTTGTTCTCATTAAGATTTGGTTTTTTGGAGGAGCACCACGATTTGAGAGTTTGTAACAACAAATAAACTCCCAAAAACCACTGGCATCGACATTATAATGTATTTATTTTATAAAATATCCATTACACATTTGATTTAGAGTAAATTTTGTTATTTTCAAGCATTGTTTTTGTGTTTAAATTGAAATTTTCACGTTCCCCTTTTACTGTGTGCTACAAATTGCTGCTCTCACTCACTAAACTAAACAGAAAACATAGTTCTATGTAGCTCATTCTCTGTTTTTCGCCGAACTTATTTAAAGGCGTTCCAAACAACAGCAAATGGTCAATAAAAATAAGTCTGGACAGACATCAAAGTCAAATGGTATGTTTGACGGCGGTTTGATTACCGAGCACTGAGATATGATAGCAGCTTGTTTGCAAATCACAGGAAAGTGATAACCTTTCCTCGTTATTTAAGCACGGGAAATGGTAATCAAATCACTGACAAATGATAGCTGTTCCTCACAAAAAAAAATTAATTTAAATTTAAAAAAAAATATTAATTTAAACTTTAAATAAAAATTCGTTGCACAATTAGTTAAATATATTATATCAAATTCACAATTAATAATTCTTGATTTCGGCAACAGCAACCATCAAAGGTTTAAAATTTAATTTTAATTACAAAAATTGCAAAATTATATGATGGAAGATTCCCTTCATAATTCTACTATGAGTAGATATTTGGTATCAAATAAAAAAAACTTGTGTAAAATTTTAATCATTTATTACCAAGATGGAGTTTTTATTTTTGCGTTTATACATATCTAATTTTAGAGAAGTTAGTAAACCCAATGTGAATAATATTATTTATATTTTTTTCTAAAAAAAATAAAATAATAGTTAAAGAAAGTTAAAGTTCTCTATTATTATTTTGGCAATTTATGGTGTAAACAGAGCCTTATTTCCATAGGACTAAACTGAACTAAAGCTGTATGGCCACACATCAAATTATGTAAACAAATGTCATTGATTTATTATTTCTATAGCCTTATTTTCATACGACTAGACTAAAGTTAAGCTGTATGGCCACACATCAACTTATGTAAACATATGTTGTTGAGTTATTAATTTCTTTAGAGATGCTATGTCCATGGAAAATGAATTCATAAATAAAAAGGCGCTTTATATATTCCCACCCTTACAGCTTTTTTACTTGTTTTGTAAAATTTGAAGTTTGTCTCTTGTAAGTGTTGCAGATCCAATGTGAGAAATTTCAGTAAGTTTTAAGAATATTTTTCGAACACAAGTTTATATTTTTTAAATATTTTAATTTTTAATTTCACCATATTTTTCTCATTTTGGCTTTTATTTTTTGTTCTCTTCACAAATGTAACCAAAACGCATCGAGCAATCCACATCATTCCAGGTGTCATCATCATAGAGGCCAATATGGACACAATGTTCGTTGCCACCATAGTTATTCGGTTCCCCCTCACTCCAGTTGGTATAGTCAAATTCCAGACCTGTTTTTGTCCAACAAAAATGTTTCAAATTTGCCAAATCATTGGCGCCAATATAGAGCAAAGGTTTCTCCTTATCTGGCGAAAGAGAGAGAGAGAGAGGAATTTAATATTTGATATGCAATGTCAAGAAAAAGATAAATTTTGCAAACCTTTAAAGTTTTCATTAATTAAATCGTGTATCTCCCGATTTTTATCGGCATTTTCAATGCTCAGCAGGGTCATGTTTTGTAAAGTGCATTGGTTTTGCGATTGAAACCAATTGTACTGTGAAAAAAGAGGAGAAAAAACATTATTTTAAGGTTATATTGAAAATATTGAAATCGAGAAATAATGGTGTGAGTACATAAAAATCTTGGCATCGTGGCTACAAATATTAATGTAAAAAAAATTTAAGGAAAACCCACGGCAGGATTTGAGTGCGGCTCTGGTTTTCCTTTATATGATGTGTCACCATGGAAAACCTGGGAACATTGATATGTCAAAAAATTTAATTTTTTTTTAAATTTATTTATTTATTATTTTATTTATTTATTTTTCATCTATCAAAACGATTTTTAACAATTTTTCATTCAATATTTCCAATTTCAATAATTGATTTGACAGTTCATTGTCCCAGCAGCTGTGTCGATGCGACTACCTGTATTACTCTACCATAGAACCAATTTTCAATGGAGTAAAATTTGACAAGATAGGTTACAGAAAATGCAGAGATGTATATTCTTATTTGAAATAATGATTTTATGGTAATATTGAAATGTTTGAAATCGAGAATTAAAGGTGTGAGTACATAAAAAGCTTGACATCATGACTACGCATATTAATGTTAAATTATAAGGGGAAACGACGGCAGAATTCGAGTGCGGCTCTGACATCCACATGTCACAAAATATGTCATGCCAAGATTTCAAGCTGTTTATGTAATCTCACCTTAAAAGTTCTGAAAGAATCTATTAGTTTTATTTATTTTATTTTTTTGATATCATTAATTGAAAATCCATGGTAAAATTAAAAAGGTAAAGTCATTTCAAATAAGCATTCCCATCTCTGTATTTTTGGTAACTTACCTTGTCAAACTTAAATGTATAGAAAATAGGTTCCCATCTCTGATTTGTGTGTATGCAATGGATTTGTAAACATAAATAAATAAATTTTGAATTAGGACCCAAATCGAACTAAGTCAACCTAAAACTCCCTTGTTTCTCTACAAAGTGCTCAGCTGATGACTTAAGCCAGCCAAAAAAAGCGTTCATTGTATTATCACCTTAAGAAGCGTATATAAATCTTGCTCAGTTCCAGAACCGGCAAGTATCTACAAGTTTTGCAATTTTTTTTCGATATCATAAAGGAAAAATCTGTTATTGTAGTACAAGGCTTTTATATTCTTGCAGTTCTGGAGCAGAGCACAAATGCAAAAATATCTAGTATCTACAAATACCGATTCACCTTTAGTCAGTATTCTTCATTTGATTGGAGAATTTCACAGTCCACAAATTCATAATTTCAATCCTTTACAAGGACACCTTAGGGTGAGAATACATAAAAGGCTTTTTTGTCTGACTTAAGTCATCGGCTGGCTTCTTTGGAAAATAACAAAGGAGCGTATGACCAAAATCGAACTAAATCAACCTGTGGCCATAATCGAACTAAGTCAACCTAAAACTCCTTTGTTTCTCTACGAAGAAGCCAACCGATGACTTAAGCCAGCCAAAAAAAAAAACGTTCTATGTATTCTCACCTTAAGAAGCGTATATAAGTCTTCTCTGTTCCAGAACCTGCAAGTATCTACAAGTTTTGCAATTTTTTTCGATATCATAAAAGGAAACCGGTTATCGTAGTACAAAGCTTTTATATTCTTTCAGTTCTGCAGCAGCGCAGAAATGCTAAAATGTCTAATATCTACAAATACTGATCCACTTTCAGTCGTATTTGTCATTTGATTGGAGAATTTCATCGACCACAAATTCATAATTTCAATCGTTTATAAGGGCATCTTAAAGGTAAGAATACGTTGAACGCTTTCTTGTCTGACTTAAGTCATCGGCTGGGTTCTTTGAAAAAAAAAAAAAACAAAGGAGCGTATGACCAAAACCGAACTAAGCCAACCTAGGGCCAAAATCGAACTAAGTCAACCTAAAACTCCTTTGCTTCTCTATGAATAAGCCAGCCGATGACTTAAGCCAGCCAAAAAAAGCGCTCTATGTATTCTCACCTTAAGAAGCGTAGATAAGTCTTGTTCTGTTCCAAAACCTGCAAGTATATACAAGTTTTACATTTTTTTCGATATCATAGAGTGACAAATCGGTTATCGTAGTAAAAAAAAAACCTTTACATGCTTGCAGTTCTGGAACAGACCATATATTTTTCAGTACTCCTTATCAATAAGGATTACAACTTCTATAAACTTCACTTTTTAGTCTTCAAAGAAAAACCTAATTTTTTATCGCCAACAACTCCTGCTTCCAAGTCCCATTAAATCCTCCATTAATCTTTCCATAAAACCTCCTCCTCCTCTTTATCGAAAATTTCTCCATACCTTATGACGCGCTTCAATAAAATATGTATTATTTTGTGTTGAGGTATACAGCTTGGCCCGTACAATGCCGATGGCAATGCAACAAATGCACGCGGCAACTAACAACGATCTACGCGCCATAACGCCACGCAAATAACTAAAACACGATATATATTTACATAGCGGGACCGGGCAATTGTTCTTGCCGTCTGTTTGTGGTTGTGTGTTTTTTTTTTTTGGTTTTCTTATCGCAATTGAGACTTGGCTTTTTTAATCGCAACCAGAGAAATTGCATAAAAAATACTTAAATATTGAAAGCAAAAAAAAAAAATACATAAAAGATTTGAAAATAATATTTTTTACTTAATCACAGAGATTTAAAAATTACAACTGAATCACTGTTGATGGATTATTTTTAATAAAGGATTGAGGTTTTAATTAAATGATGCTAAAAATATATCAAAAATTTTCAGGACAAATATATTCCATGGTAGAATTAAGAAAGTAAAGTCGCGCAATTATATATTTACATTTTTTTTCAAAATTATTCATTTGAAAACATCTCATTGTCAAAATGCTTATTTATAAATCAATTGTAGATACACAAATCAGAGATGGGAACGTGCTTTCTATGCAGTGAAATTTGACACAAGGTAAATTTTAAAAAATGCAAAGATGGAAAACCTTATTTGAATTTACTTTAACTCATTAATTTTGTCATGATATATTCCAAGGAAAGAGGGAATTAAGTACTTTTTCTGGTTTAAGTTGTTCCCATCATCAGCAGAGTATGCTATCCGAAGTATGACTTTATTAACCATATACACAGTCCCACAAAATCGTATAAACTATGAACGGGTTTGGAGAATATTTTTGTAAAATGATGGCAATAAATTTTCTCTCCATTCTCCCTTAGAGTACGGTTACATATAAAGGGATTAACACAATCGATTTGGATTAAAATTGTCATTTCCATTACTAAAACTGCTATCCGAATATAAGGGTTTTACATATGTGCTCTCACTTTTATTATCCTTATGTATTTCCGCGTATATGTTAAAATTGCAATTTTACATATGACTCATAATATTTGCTATTACACACCGGCATATGCTTTCTTATTTTGACATATCAATGTTCCCAAGCGTTGATGCATCTACCTGTATTCATCAACCAGGCATCCAACTCAGCATTTTCTGCAATTTACCTTGTCAAATGTAACTTCATTTCACTTCATCAACAAAAATGAAAAAATATGATTTTCTTTCTCAATTCTACCATGTAAATATCATTAATTTTAAGGAAAATTCGAGTTTAATGACATTTTGTTTTACTAATTCGATATGTGGCCATACAGCTTTATTTAACTGAAGATGATAACTGTCTGACTGGCAAGAAACACACAGACAATGTTTATAAGAAATTGATGAGTACATAGGAGAGAGAGCGAAAGCAAATGAGCTTTTTTCTCCCTCTCTCTTCCTTCTTTTCCATAAATAAAACCATGGATGGGCCAGATAATGATAGATATAATCTTAAGAGAATTTTTAAATAACTTTCCTGTGTTGAATTATAACTCTTTTAATATTTTTTAAGCAAAAAATAGAATTCGATATGTGACCATACAGTTTTATTTAACTGAAGATGATAACTGTCTGACTGGCAAGGCACACACAAACAATGTTTATGAGAAATTGATGAGTACATAGGAGAGAGAGCGAAAACGAATCAGCTCTTTTCTCCCTCTCTCTCCCTTCTTTTGCATAAATAAAACCATAGATGGCAAAATAATGAAAATGATATTCTTAAGAGAATTTTTAAATAACTTTCCTGTGTTGAAATCAAACGCATTTAATAATTTTTAAGCAAAAATAGAATCAAAATAAGTTCAAGAATTATTTTATTAAAACAATTGAACACATATGTACAATCCATGGTAGAACTAAGACGGTAAAATCACGTAATCATATGTTAACAATTTTTTTTTAAATTTATACATACATACCATGGTAAAATGAAAAGGTAAGGCAGAGCTACCAGCTGATTACAATTTTTTTTTCTAAGTGTGTGCGACTTCTGTCAATTTTGTGTATGTATTTGTTGTTTTGAAAAATACAAACAAAAATTTTTCAAAATCAATGATTGGAAGAAACTCAAATTGCGGGGCGCGCATTAATGATATTAACCAGATTTACCACGGAATTGAAGATTAAGCACTTAGGATCATATTTATAAGAGAACATCCAGGCATTTCATTCATCTTTCGCGCTGTTTGACCCATTTTAAAAATAAGCAAATAATTTCGAATAAATGAAAACAACTTGTTGCAAATAATATTGAGTAATTCTGGCAGGAAGCGGGCCTCAGTGCTGCATTTCTTTAGTTTTAAGAAGCTGTTCTACCTCCTTATTGTACCATGATACATACAACATCTCATCGTCAAAATCTATTTTCATAAATCCATTGTATTCACACAAAATCAGAGATGGGAACTCTTTTTTTATCCATTAAAATTTTGACAAGGTAAATAACAGAAAATGAAGAGCTGAGAATGCTAATTTAAAATGAGGTTACCTTTATTTCATTGTACCATGTGTACAACCCTTATCATCTGATAACAGCTTTAAAGGACAAACGTTGCCTATAAAGCTGAACTTGGGCGACAGAGTTGACTTTTCAGCCTTAATATTAGACATGGCGTTGTTTATCAAAAAAATGAAGCTCATTGCCCAGCTAGAGTTGTACAATGTGGTTCACAAAGCAAATCGAACTCCAACGTTCCTTTTCTCAAAAGGAACTAGTTCCTAAATACAGTTCCTTTGTTTCAAATAGTTCCGTTCGAATTCGGTTCAATGGAATCTTTCTCTTCACTGTGCTATTGTATTGTATTGCTTCATACAAACAAGCTGAAAGCACATTGTGTCTAGTTTTCGTCGTGGTAGAAGAATACCGGGCCTCAATACTTGTTCTATGAAAATGTGAAATGAAAACTTTTATAAAGGAAAGAGATGTCAAATGAAAAATCTTATAAAGGAAATATTTTTCATTTCATATTTTCATAGAACAAGAATCCAGCCCCAGGTAGTCACATGGTAGAATTAAGAAGGTAAAGTAATGCAATGATATGTTTACAATTTTTTTTTCAAAATTTTTCATTTGACAACATCCTATTGACAAAATGTGTATTTATGAATTCCGAAGTAAAAATGATTTTCTACGAAGTAAAATTTGACAAGGCAAATTACAGAAAATGCAGAGATGGGTACACTTATTTGAAATAACATTACCTTCTTCATTTTACCATGGGTTGTTGTATCGACACAGCTGTTGGGACAATGCACTGTCAAATTAATTTTGAAATTGAAAATTTTTATTGGAAAAATATTCAAATTTGTTGAATATTTTTATAACAACAACCTCCTAATGCCAACCTATAAAAAAACTTATGAAAATCAACTAATTTTTTAACAAAAAAAATTTTGACACACATTTTTGACATATCAATGTTCCCGAGAGTTTTCGCATCTACCCGTATTCCTCTAACATGGTTTTCATTAAAGACTGTTTACTATTCAGGGACACCCTTAAAAAGTTTTTTGAGTTTGAATTTTTATCATTCCACTTTTATTGCCTTAATTGTACACTTATTTTCCACAATAATCTTAGATGTTAAGAATTAAGCCTTCACCACCAATTCGGACAGCTCTTCGACACCCAGCACCTGTTCACAAATGAAGCCATATTTTCGACTACAGTTAATGTCATTCCATTTCTCATCGCCATGGAAACCGATGTGGACACAGCGTTCATTTAATTTCTTATAATTATTCGGTTCTCCTTTTTCCCAATTGGTATATCTGAAGACATCACCCTTGGAGATCCATATAAATTCACGGAACTCATCCAGATCATTGGCACCGATATACAAACGTGGTATGGGCTTCTTAAGGACTGTAGAAAAGAGAGAGGGAGAGAGGAAGAAGACATTTTTGTATGTTTTTTTTTTTTAAATTTGTAGTGTCATATTTTCCATACGTACAAGTTATACATATCGTGTGATACATAGACAACGTTTCAGTTGTAAAAAGACATGAGTAAAATTTATATGTACTTTTCCGATTATAGCGAGGCCGTTTTTCTGTGGAAAAATTTTATTTAAGCCAAAGTGTTATTTGTTTGTTGTGTGAAAATATATAAAATTCGAACTAAGTCAACCTAAAACTCCTTTGTTCATTTTCGATAAAGTCAGCCCATGGTAAAAATAAGAAGGTAAAGTAATTTCAAACACCCATCTCTGCATTTTCTGTAATTTATCTGGACAAATTTCACTGCATCGAAAACTAGTTCCCATCTCTGATTTGTGTATGTACAATAGATTTATAAATAAACATTTTGACAATGAGATGTTGTCAAATGAATAATTTTGAAAAAAATGTAAACATATGATTGCCTGACTTTACCTTCTTAATTCTACCATGGGTTTGACATATGTGCTGCATGGTAGAAGAATATAGGTAGACGCATCGACACAACTGCTGGGACAATGAACTGTCAAACCAATTTTGGAATTGAAAATGTTGAATGAAAAGTTATTAAAATTTGTAAAAATTTCTGAAAAACGCGAATTATAATAGCCTCCGAATGACGTAGTATAAGAAAACATATAAAATTCTACTTATATTTAAAAAAAAAACATTTAAATTTTTTTGACATATCAATGCTCCCAAGCGTTGTTGCAACTACCTGTATTTTTCTGCCATGTATGTGCTGTCACTTTCATTATCCATGTGTATTTCCGGGTGTATGTCAAAATTGCCATTTCACATGTGACTCATAGATCTTGTTATCACACACTTGCATAGGTCTTTTTTATTTTTTCCAAAACATATAATATTTTATGCAAGACTTTTTTCCGCAAATGTATTTTCTGTTCCAGAATTGCAAGAATTTAAAAATTTTTACTTCGATAACCAACCAATTTTCCTTTTATGATATCGAAAAAAAATGCAAAAATAGTAGATTCTTGCCGGTTGTGGAACAGAGCATATATTTTCCCACGAAAAATAGGGATCGCTGTGATCGAAAAAGTACATGCGTATCATGGTAGAAGAATACACTTGGAAACATTGATATGTCAACATTTTTAAAATGTTTTGTCAAAAATAAGTAGATTTTTATACGTTTTCTTATACGACGCAAATCGGATTTTGCATTTTTCATCGGATTTTGTTCCATAACTGCAAAAATCTAAAACTTTTTAATTCGATAACCGATTTTCCATTTATGATATCGAAAAGAATTCTAAAATTGGTAGATTCTTGCCGGTTGTGGAACAGATCATATATTTTTCCCACGAAAATAGGGATCGCTGTGATCGAAAAAGTACATGCGTACCATGGTAGAAGAATACGCTTGGGAACATTGAAATGTCAAAAATTTTAAAATGTTTTGTCAAAAATAAGTAGAATTTTGCATTTTTCAACAATTTTTTACAAATTTCAATAATTTTTTCATTCAACATTTTCAATTTTAAAATCTGTTTGACAGTTCATTGTAGCAGCAACTGTGTCGATGCAACTACCTGTATTCTTCTGCCATGATGCGTACTTTACTGATGTATTTCACAACTGAAATCTCGTCCATGTATCACACACTACGTGCAACTTCTACATATGGAAAATTTTGGCACTACATATGTCAAACGCATAACGTCTGATAGCACCTTTAACACTTACACAGAAAAGCTTCATTCAAAACGGTTTTCACATCATTGGCTTTTTCTTCGCTATCAATGGTCACCAGGCTCATTTTCTTTTTCTTACATTCCTCCAAGGCTTGCTGCCAGGTGTACTGGAAAGAAAAGTAAAAAAAATAATAATTCAGGATTATATGGAAACTTCTTCCCCTTACCTGATTCTTGGGTTCTATGAAATATTTATAAGTTCCGGTTTTGTAAACATTCGTTTCCGAATCTTCTTCCTCCGCCACGGCTCCATGCCACAGTAAAGCGTTAAGGATAAGGTAGGCCAGACAAGCGCTTGCTTTCATTGTGCTGTTCGAATAGTAACTGAACGATCGCTTAGAATACCCAGAATCACCAACATCCGCAGCAGTTTTTGCGGTTTGTTATATTTTTAAATATCACAATCTCTTCTTTTTCTTCCATTTCTTTGCTGTTGAAATGAAAAACCAATACAGTTACAATAGTTTTGCGAAATATCGTCACTTATGCTTGGACCATACGGAATAGTAATATTGAGTTGTGAATGAAACTGATAAGGTGTAAACTAGAAACTAGCCATTTTATACGAAATGAAATAAACCGAATATAAAGGCACGGTACATGAAAATCTGAGGCCAGGAAGTGTTAAGACACAGCTGGCAGATCAGGGTGTATAGACAAGTCTGAATTGTCAGTGGAGCCCTAAAACGAGCTAAAGAATCAGCGTTGTCTTTTTAGGCGGGATAAAAGATCAGTGTGATTTGTATCAATCCATGGTAGAATCAAGAAGGTAATCTCATGTTTATAATTTTTTTCAAAATTATTTATTTGACATTTCATTGTCAAAACATATATTAATAAATCACAGAAATCAGAGATGGGAAACTATTTTTTTTGCAGTGAAATTTGACAAGGTAAATTACAGAAAATGCAGAGATGGATATGCTGACTTTACGTTCTTAATTTTACCATGGTACAATCCTTTTTAAGGGTCAGCGTGGACTCATTGGACGAGTTAAAACGTCCGCGTGGTTTCTATAGATAAGATAAGTCATCAATAGGTGTCTATAGATCGAATAATGGTCTGCGTTTGTTTATAGGCGAAGTAGAAGAAAACAGGTAACCGCATCGACACAGCTGAAGTCATTGGCTGTCTTCTTTGAAAAAAGGAGTTTTAGGGTGACTTAGTTTGATTTTGGCCTTAGGCCTATGTATGGTAGAAGAATATAGGTAGACGCGTCGACACAGCTGCTGGGACAATGAACTGCCAAACCAATTTTGGAATTGAAAATGTTGAATGAAAAATTATTTAAATTTGTAAAATTTTTTGAAAAAACGCGAATTATAATAGCCCCCGAATGACGTATTATAAGAAAACATATAAAAATCTACTTATATTTGAAAAAAAAAACATTTAATTTTTTTTTTGACATATCAATGCTCCCAAGCGTTGATGCATCTACCTGTATTCTTCTGCCATGGGCCTATGTTCTTTTCGGAAGAATCCAACCGCTGACTTAAGGTGAGAGTACATAAAAGGCTTCTCTGACTGGCTTAAGTCATTGGCTGGCTTCTTCGTAGAGGAACAATGGTGCTTTAGGTTGACTTAGTTCGATTTTGGTCCTTCGTTCCTTTGTTCTTTTCCGAAAAAGCCAGACGATGATTTAAGCCATTCAAGAAAGCCTTTTATGTATTCTCACCTTTAAGCCTGTCAAAAAAGGCGTTTTATGTACAGGGTGAGATAAAAAACTGCAAACGCCATAATTTCTACTTTTTTTAAATCTCATTGAATGTAAGCAAACAAATGTCGGAAATAGCATCAAATTTTACAATAAGTTAAGATTTGTTCGAATTGGTCACCTTTGGCACGAATTATGACCTTCAAACGGCCAATGAAACCGTCACACTTAGCCCGAATGTTGTTCTGCGGTATTTTGGCCCCTTCCCGGCGAAGCGCTTGCTTGAGGTGATCAACTTATTTGTATTTTTTAGTGCCAACCTTGCTTTCCAAAAAAATACTCCAGACACAATAGTCCAGCGGATTGGTATCCGGAGATTTTGGTGGCCATTGAACGCTGGAAATGAAGCGATGAACCTCATTTAGTAAACATTCTTGGGTGACGCGTGCTGAGGAATGTCCAAGGTCTGCTGCCAAAAAGGTTTGCATGCCCAAGGCTTAAATACATCCTCCAGAATATTTTCGCGATAATATCCGCCATTATTCTGATTCCACGGTTGATTAATATGAGCGGAGAGCGACCATCGTCTGTTACGGCGGCCCACACCATCAAAATGGCCGGCGCTTGAGTTCTGGTAGCGGGCAAACCGAAGGTGCACATTTTCAGCTGACCTCTTTGGCAAGTAAACACGATCATTTTTGTTTCTTTACAAACTGCTGGACAACGAATGTTTTCTTATCGGAGACGGAGAAAACCAAATTCGGCAGTTCACCACTTTCGGCCAAGCGAAGAAACTCTTTAGCTCTTTTGAGACTATTTTTTTTTTCGCTTGCGGTGTAAGTTCTTGTACCTTTTGGAATTTCAATGACTTTACCCCGAGCTCATTTTTCAATATTTGCCGAATGAAAGATTGCGATATGTTCAGCTCTCGAGCCATTTTTCAGCCACAGCGACGCGGGTTTGGAACAAGTCGCTTCTTTACTTTTCGAACCATTTCTGCTGATATTGCTATTTTCTTCCGTTCACTTCCTTGACGTCGTCGGGCTACGCTACCTGTATCACGGTAACGGGCGATGGTACGAGACCCAAAATATTTATTCACATTTAAATGTTGGAGTGCTCTAACAATAGCCACTTGTGGTTTTCCAGCCAAATATAAAGAAATCACACTATCACGCTTGAATTCCATCGCGGATAAATTTTTTCTGGAAAAATTCTCACCAAAATGCATTTGTTCGCTTGTAAACAATATAATGAGCTATCACTGGAATAATTTTAACAGCTGTCATCCGAGTGGCTTAGAAATGACAGCACTCTGAAGTTGGTTGCAGTTGTTTCATCTCACCCGGTATATATTTTGGCAATATGTTTGCATGACTGTACCTTCTTGATTCCGCAATGGATTATCAAAGAATTCTAAAAACAATTAGGGATTTTCAAGAAAATGATAACATAGGGTGTTTAACACTTCGTTGTCTACAACTTTCACTTTCACTGTTTCCCTTGTGGGCGCACAAATGTCTAATGTTGAAACTGGCATAAACGTTACGATAAATCCAAGAACTTCTGTGTATGTGTTTGTATATTATTTATTATGAAATTGTTGATATGAATTAAGACTAAAGTACGTATTTAGTTTGTGAAATTTGTAGATAAGACTCCAAGAAATTCCAACTCGAAAGAGACCAGCTTATTGAATGAGTGCAAAACCACGAAGTATGTAGTTGGGTTTGTACGGAAATGAGAGTGTGTTTTTTTTTATTTTCCAAAAGATGAATGAATTAAAGAAGTGTTAAAACTAAAGCAAATGAAGAAATAACAAAACACTTTATTTGGATATGAATGGAGGAAGACTTTTGTTATTACATCAGGTCTCTGATTTTGGAACAGAAGCAAATCTTCAAAGTATGTCAAGGGTTATAATTATATTTTTTATTGTTATTGATGTTATTATTACCATTATTATTCATGAGTATTTTTCTCGAAAACGTGTTCTGATACCAGTGGTATCGGTTTACATATGTTTTCCATTTTTATTTCCATAATTGAATCCATTTTTTTACTTCGTTTTGCGGATGCGGCTGATCAAAATCATTGGTACGTTTACGTTACGTAGGTTACGACGTCCATTATTTACATACGATTTTCAAAAACAGCTCGAAAGAGAATTAAATTCTTTTGTTCTCCTGTTAATGTTATTATTATTATTATTATTATTATTATTATTATTATTATTATTATTATTATTATTATTATTATTATTATTATTAATGTTATTATTATTATTATTATTATTATTATTATTATTATTATTATTATTATTATTATTATTATTATTATTATTATTACTATTATTATTTTTATTATTATTATTATATTTATATTTATTGTTATTACTATCACTATAATTTACTATTATTTATAACTTTTTTCCCCGAAATTGTATTCTGATACCAATGAAATCGGTTTGCATATGTTTTCCATATTTATTTCCATAATTTAATCCATTTTTTGTCTACCTTTGCGAATGCGGCTTCATTAACATCATCCGTACGTTTACGTTACGTAGGCTACGTTGTCCAGTGTTTACATGTGTCTTTCAAACACAGTTGACCGTTATAAATGACAGAGAGCGACGAAAGAGAATGACATTGTTTTGTTCTTCTGTTAATGTTAATGTTTGTTACGTGCCACCTGCTTCGGCACTATGGTGTTGTGGCCGCTAGCTCAGGAGCCATGTTCAGGGGTTGGTTCCATCCCATACACCAATAGCCTTGGGGACGAACAATTAAACAATTAATGGATAAATACAAATTCTACATAACACAAACACTACGTACACCTGGAACAAAGGAGTTTGATATTGCCACTCCCACACTAGCCCGCCCAACCTTGACCCTGAGATCCTACATAACTGTCAATTTTATCAGGGCCCCGTATTCCACACCCACTCACCTCAGTACAATGTACACCAAATTCACTCTCTCATGAATGAACTAGACAATCATGATTACACAAACAATCATATTACGAACAATTTATTAATATATAAGATTTCCTTAAAATAGAACAAACAAGCTGAAATTTGAAACATTAACTATCAGGATCTCTTAGTCATTGTTTGAGGAGTTCATATATATCAGACCACCCTTCATTACTTCAGTCAACTAAATGTCACCAAATTTTGGACTTTCTAAGTTATGCAATTAGTACCTGCCTAAACGAGCTCTCTTAGGTGGTGAGGGACCCGCAAACTGGTCCACAATATTCAACGGAAACTCAAAAAAATCTTAATTATAACACTCAAAGTAATTTGGGGTAACCCTACACTCCAATTTACTCATAAAATTTAGAATAGTTAATGTCCCTCACAAAAACAAGAACATTTATGCTGGACACAAAAAAAAACAATAATAATATGCTTAGACAACACACTTAACCTAAATATCTTATCTTAATTAAAAATTTGAATATTTGATTAGTTCTTTCTCTTAATTTATATGAATTTTTCTGCCTTTTGCTTTTTTTTTTAATAAATTTTCTTAATGGAATTTCTCCCTTTTTCTGTTGCAGGATTTCCCTCCTGGTTCTGGTTTTTATTTTATGCCAGTGGTTGTATCAAACAAGCGGTAAGTTTAATAAATAACTTTGTTACCTGGCTTTTTGCATTCTTTAGTACAACCTGCTTTGTTCTTTTCCAGGATCACTCTTCCGCGACCTCGTCCACCAGGATAAAGCAGAACCCGGATATCATGGATCAAGGGAATTGGTGTTATGGAGGCGGTCGCTGGGGCCTCAATTTTGCGTTGTGGTGGTTGCTGTGGCCGTCAAAGATGGGCTGACCTCTCCGCTTTTGTTCGCCGAGGAGGCCAGTTGATACCCTCGAGAAATTTAAATTATTTTGGCGAAACACTGAAAGACATAAAAGCACACAACACAAAAACACTCATATATCTACACAATTATAATTCATACAAGGATCACTTACAATCAATTACTAACGCCTTCACCATAAATAATAAAATAAATATCGAGGCTTTTATTGCCTTAAAAAAAGTAACTTTTATTTTGAAATTTGGCAGGTTTTAATTTTTTTTACTTTTATGACCACTATTTTACTGTCGCACCACTTGAATCATAAGGGCGCGTTTTCCTTTTTCCCCCTTTTATACCTACGGGAATGACGCGGCATTTTTCCGCTTTTCGGCTTTTCCTTAATTTCTCCTGACATTTACCTTCTTTATGATACCGACCTAACGAGCCCTTACAATATCGCAGGTTGTATTTTCGATTAATTTATCTGCCAAATAATCGATCCAAATACAACACTGGCAGTGGTGGCAATTCTAATTACCATTGGGACAGAACATTTCCGCTTCATTTTTTAAACACGGGTTGCTGCGGTTTGCACGTCGCGGATGTTAGCTAAAAAAAACATCAATTAAAAATTAAATAGTGCCCACCACGCAACAAAACTTCACCGTTTCTAGGCATCTGCAAAAGAAACGGTGATGTGCGTTTGGTTTCGCCATCGTTTCGTTCGTTAGAATTACCTAAAGTGATAGTGATTTCAGTGTGATAGCAAGACCCATATCCAAGTATTCAGAAATCCCATTTCTGCAAAAAAAAAAAAATCTGTCGATCCTTCGCCCTCGGACATTGTACCGCATTTTCCTGAAGGTAAGCATTCTTATTTGATTGTAGGCTCATAGTTAATTTCATGTTTTCCTATTTTTTTAGGTACTCTCGCTTGAATTTGTCAATGAATGCTTGGCGAATACATGGTTTTTTTGCATGTGTGTGTGTGTGTTTGTGTTCGTTCATCGCAAAAACCAAACCAACGGTAGTTCAGCGGAATGCGGTTTTATGGTGGCGGTTTGCACACACACATGAGAACACATTTCATTGAGGCGTCATTTAAATGACATTGAAAAGCAAACAGAACAAAAAGAAAACGTGTATGAAGAGTCGGTATGGTGTTAACTTGCTGCATGGCGTGGATGGCAGCGCTGCCGCTGTTGCCATTCCGTTTACATCGATCGACAAGCAGATCGTTTCGCTCTGCTTTTGTTCAGCCACATGCACGCGCAGGTATATTACGTTCCTTAAACTGATAATAGCTCTTACCCTTTATTCACTTATATTTCAATATTAATTATATTATTATTTTTTCAGGCCATGCTTGGTACTTTATAAACAGACAAATTCGTGAAATTTTGTGTATAAATAAAGTGAATTTAACCAATATTCTTCGACACTAGTGAAAGGAGGCTGAAATTATACAGGCTGAACAACATAACTTGACGTTGATGTCTACAGTAATTTGGAGGAAATATTTAGCATCTCAGGTATGTCATACTTTTTTTTATGAGTTTATTGTGTGTACCATCTCAGTGAAAATTTAAATTGTTTTGTATTTTCCGAAAAAAATCGTTATCAACACAATATTAAAGAAATATTGTACCTCACACACTTAAAATTTTTTTATGTCGTGCAATTTCTAGACTTTGTATAATAATAGGATTCTGAATTTGTGCAAGAAGAATCTTCACGTTTCCAAAGAGACTTCTGGAATATATTATTTCTCTGAAAAAATTAGTATTGACATGAACTACCTGGGGTAGAGCGAATATGAATCACATGTCCCCATATATTTTACCTGCGTAATCACAAAACAATTGCCGATGAAAAAATAATATAAATTTTGTGATAATTCATCTCATATTGAAAGTAAATACTTTTTCGATTGCTATCCCCCAGGGTGCAATGTGTAGGTAAAAGAAAAGTGTTGCATCTAATTAAAAAAAAATTCTACGGAATAATAATGAATAATTTGAATAATTACGGAAAATAATTGAATATTTGCGGACAACCATTTCTTCACATGATGGAGAAAATTAAAAAAATTGTTTGTGGGTTACATTGGACATTCAAATCTAATTGTCTACGCTTTGATTTAGAGGTCTATTATATTACATTTTTTTTTGTATTTGCTGATCTATTAGCGCCGGTTATGGAATCCTTCCCAATTGATGATAAAAAATGGTAGAAAAAATATGAGGGTAAAATGATGATGATTGAAACCCTGTAGATTGAATCCCTGTTTCATTTAGAATAGACATGTCTTAGTCCCAACGTGGGGAACTCCCACGCCCTGATTTTATGTCTCAAAAGCCGGGCTAATCTAAATCGTCTATAATTGGATTACAATAGTGAATTATAACAAATATTTTAATATTCCTAGATAACTACATTTCATAATTTCGACATAATTTCCTAAAACCAGGATTGCCTTATATATATTTTCCACTAAATTCATTCCGCTTCAATGTTTACGCAAAACATTCACAAATGACACAATAAGCACGTATATAAAAACTCAACGCAACACAGATAATCTAATATTGCACTAAAGTATTTTTTTTTTACAGCTTACAGTACATTTGCTCACATTATTGAATACATATATAAACAAAAGAACATCGTGTATAAACAAAATTATTGCATCATAGATTAACTCTGCTTAATCTAGTATTGCACATAAATTATCTTATCACAGCTTGTTATACTTTTGTTTATATTTTTATATCCTTTGCGTGGAAATTACCAAGTGGTTTTCCTTGGAGCGTTTCTAGCTCATACATATTATTGCCCACTGGTTTTACTACCCTACATTTCAGGAATTTCTTGCAGAACTTCGCATTGATATTATTTTTGAAGTCTGAAAGGGTATGATTTCTCCTATACACTTCCTGTCCCGGTAGAAACTTGACAATACGTGCTCGTTGGTTGTACCTTTTCGCACTAGATATATAAGCTTGGTGTGTGTTTTCTTTTATTCTCTCTCGCATTAATTCTAATTTATCTGATCGATTTATTTGATCAATTTGGTGATCAGTCAGGGATTGGAGTTTTTTTGCCAGTTTGTAATCGGTTCCACTAGTGAACATGTTATAACCAAATAATGCGAAAAAAGGATTGGTTCCAGTTGCTGAATGTACTGAGGTTCTCAATGCTTGTTCGATTTCCGCTAAATAAAGATCCCAATCCCGGTGATCGTTTTCAACATACGTTCGTATGGCGGCTAATACTGACTGATTTACTCGCTCTGATGCGTTAGATTGCGGAGAGTAATAGGCTGTGGTGATGTGGGTGATTTTGTAATCTTTTATCATATCCGCGAAAACTTTTGAGGCGAACTGTTTTCCGTTGTCGCTGTGTATGATCTCGGGTACCCCGAATGTATGGAAGACTTGATTTTCCAGAAATTTTACCACGTTATATGCAGTGGCTTCTCTCATCGCGTGTAGGAATGTGAATTTCGTAAAATGATCGACTACTATAAAGATGTAGGAATTGCCTTGTTTTGATCTGGGATACTTTCCCAGAAAATCTATATACAACTTCTGGAAAGGTCTCTCAGTTATAACTTCGTTGCCTATCGTAGGGTTCATACGCTGATTTGCCGATTTCGTTTCTTTACACGTTGTACAATTTTGTATGAATTGTCGTACCTGCGATGACATTTTTGGCCAATAAAAATAAGTTTTTAATCGTTTTAAGGTTTTCGTTATACCATCGTGGACCGAGCTACCGTAAATGTGTGCTTTCTCAATCAGAACATATGTTATGTCCTGAGGTATCCACAGTTTCCACTCAAATTCCATCATTTCTTGCTCAAAATTTTTGGTTCGAACATAGATTTTATCATTGTCGATTTTTAAATCCGGCAAACGATCTTGGTTTTGTTGTATGGTGTTGCGCAACTCGACATATTCTTCACTTTCAAATGCCGTAGTTTCGAAATCCAATATATTATCGTCACACAATTCCTCTACAATGACATCAGACTCAACCGACATTCGAGACAGTGTGTCCGCTACAACATTTTCCGATCCTTTCCGATGTTCAATTGAAAAATCGTACGCCTGAAGTTGAAGTGACCATCTCGCCAGTCTTCCACTTAAATCTTTTAAGGACATCAGCCACTTAAGACTGGCATGATCCGTGATGATTGTGAACTTCATAAGCTCGACGTACGGACGGAACCTTTTTACCGCTAAAACTGCGGCCAAACATTCCTTTTCTGTGACGGAGTAATTCTTCTGGGCGGAATTCAGTTTTTGGGAATAAAAAGCGATAGGGTTCTCTCCGCCAAATTCATTCTTTTGGAAAAGTACTGCTCCTATTCCATATTCCGAGGCGTCGCATTGAATAAAGAACTCTCTATTAAAGTCAGGGTGCCTGAGAACCGGTGCGGATGTGAGAGCATATTTTAGAGATTGGAAAGATTGCATCGCTTCCGGAGTCATTACGAATTTTTTTCCTTTTTTTAAAGTATCTGTTAGGGCGGAAGATATGGATGCAAAATCTTTTATAAATCTCCGGTACCAACCGGCAGTACCGAGAAAACTTCGCACTTCCCTCGGCGATTTTGGTGGCGGTATCCTCTGGATAGCGCTCACCTTTTCTGGATCAGTCTTCAACATCCCGCTACCAATTATGAATCCAAGGTATTTCAACTCTCGAAAACAGAATAACGACTTTTTGAGTCCAATCGTTAGATTCGCTCTTTGCAGGCATTCAGCTACTTCTTCCAAAATTCTGACATGGTTCTCAAAATCATCAGCTATAATCAGGAGATCATCCAGATATATGAAAACATTGGATTTTAGTCGTCCTGGGATGACCTTATCCATCAACCTGCATAATCTTTGCGCCGCATTGCAAAGCCCAAACGGCATGACCCTGAATTGATATAGTGGTCGACCTGGTACTGTAAAGGCGGTATATGGCTTCGCTTCTTCTTCCAACTCAATCTGCCAGAAGGCATACTTCAGGTCGACACTACTGATAAAATGGGTTTGATCAATTCGGCTTAATATTCCATCGATATTCTGTAATGGATATGCATCCTTCACCGTTAGGGCATTTAGTTTCCTCGCATCGAGGCAGAAACGATTCTTGTTCGGTTTTCGCACGACGGTAGTACGATTACTCCATGGCGAATCACTCTCCTCAATAACTTTCAGAGCGAGCATTTTATCTATTTCATTATATACGATTTCCTGTACGGCCGGCGATAAAGGATAATGTCTATCCTTGACAGGATTCGCATTCCCTACTAACTTAATTGCATGTTTCTCTAATTTCGTACAACCCAGTCCATTTTTTTCAAACGTTGGGAACTTATTTATTATTTCTTCTAGGCGTCTACGTTGTTCCCCTGTTAGTTGGTGCATATTCTTATTTTCGTTGGTCGAGGTTCCACGCATCTGCTCTTGTAAGTCCACGGTTATCTCGTCTATGGGAAATATTTCTGGGGCAATATTAAATAATTTCCAGAAATCTGCTCCTAGATAAAGATCTTGTTCTAGATCTGGGCATAGATAGAAACGCATTTTTAAGAATTGTTGTTGATATTCTACCTCTACCTCTATTTTGCCCACTATGCGATGAGTTTTCCCTGACGCCGTACTTACATTCGTGTCCTGTGGATCAACAATAATGTTTAATTCCTCAACTATTTCTCGGCAATGCTTCCCTAGTATTGAAACCGTAGCCCCAGAATCTAATAGACCCTTTATCTCTTTCCCTTCGATTTTAATGCTAGCGTATGGTCTAGGATCCGTTCTATATTTGCACCGGATGACGGCTTCGGATATCAATTTTTTTAATTCTTTATTTTCTTTATGTCGTTGCCTCAATTTCATTATCCTCATTCTACTTTTCATATTTTTATTTACCCCTATGGATATTGATTCGGAATTATTGCGAGATTCATCTTCCTGAAAAATTTCTGCTCTTTTGTTTTTATAATGTCTCTGCCTGAACTCAATTGGAAGATAATGCCGAATTTGGGAATAGTTATTTACGTTGGTATCTACTAATTCTACGGTGGGTTCGCCGCAGCGGGTTGTTCGGAAGAACGATGGTTCCCCGCTAGAACCACGTTCTTTCTCACGTTTCCCGCTTTGCAATTTCCACATTTGGGTGTTATGGTATTTTGCCTTCCACACTTAAAACAAAATAGTCCTCTTTGGGACGACGGACAATCCCTAAATCCATGACCCGCTATTTGGCAATTCCAACAAACAATTTGGTTTAGGGCCGAAACATCTACTAACTCTTCCGGTTCTACCAAATTCGGATATCCTATTTCTTCTTCTTGCATGGCGTGTACACGTATGGGTCTGTTTATGTTTGGTGGAGGAGCTTGAGATAATTGGTCGCGTCGAAAAAATGTCCTCTCAATTTCCAAACACTCCACTCTTAGCTGCTCTAATGACGACACGGGCATCGAGTACACAATACTCGATAGATTCTTTCTCAAATTTTTCTTAACCAAAGAAATAATCTCGTATTCTGAGACTGGCCTTTCCAGTTTCGATCTCATTAGATTTATTTCATGAAAGAAAGCATCAATGGACTCGGTTGCCCCCTGTTTCCTTTCTAACAGATCCCGCATCGATTCAAATGTTGTCCGCCTTGTCTTGAATCTTTCATTTAACCCATGCTTTAAGGAGTCCCAATCGTTAATGTTGTTTGACCTCTGTTGGAGCCAGAACCATTCATAGGCTGGACCAGACACCAAAATATGGAATTCATTTAAAATGTCTTCCCAAGCTAGTTTGTAATGTTGTTGAAAGTATTCCAGCCGGTAGATAAAATCTTCCACCGACAGACTGTTTGGTTTCCCTGAAAAATTTAATCCAAAACGTTCAACTTTTATTCCATGAATGCCTGTACTAATCACGGATGGAATCACAGTGCTTCTGCGATTACCATTATTAACATTATCTCTATGTTGTGTAGGGAACTCATCTGTAGGGTTTCCCGGGGGGTTCGGTAAGGTAGTTGGTATTGTTGGCTGATTTTGGACATTTATCGATAACCTGCTGACATTATCGCTCAATCGGTTTATCACCGAGTGAATTTTATCCATTTCTTTGGCAACACTTTCTTCCACCCACGATCTCAAATACCCTCGGGCGTCATTCATACTTTCGCGTACCATACTCCTAATTACATTGTTTACATCGCCTTGCTGATTACTTGGAGTAGGCGTTGGAGGTAAATTCGATGGTACCCTAGCACTCTTACTGGTACTCGGTTGAGTGTTGTTAATGGATCCGGACAAATCCCTTATTGTTGTATCCCTAATACCATTGGATTGCTCCATGTTTGAGACTACTTTTTTCTTTTTGTTATTAGGTTTGGGTGATTGTATAGAAATCCTGCTCGTGTCGAAAGCTAGTGTTCCATTGCGTTTACTTCTTCTTTTTCCCGCCGTATAATCACTCATCAGACTTCAACTCGTTTACCCAATTAATTTTATTAAAAATCAATTATATATTAATAGCTGTGGGTTTACTTTTTTTGTTGTGCCGAAATTTAGATTGCCACAATTTCAGATAATAAAAGAAGGGGTGTATAACTTAATGATTTAAAAATAACTAATTTAGAAAAGTTTTTTAAAAACAAAATATATAAATACCAAAAAAAATTGAACAATAGTAATTAATAACATAGAATATAATTAAACATATAAGTGTACTAAACATATAATTAAAACACACTAATAAGCAGAACAAATAAAAAAAATAAATAATTAAATCAAATAAAAATAAGAAAATAGTACATAAAACTAAAATAATAATCAAAATAAGTTAAGGACAAAAACCATAAACAAAAACATTCAAACACAAGACAATATCAATAGTTAATAGTGATTTAAACAATGACGATGAGAGTTCGTTTGGTGTTTTTTTTTTTTTTTCAATTGCTTTTGAGGTTGAGTGTGTGGACTTATTTCATTATGTTATAAGAAATCCTATCACGCATTATAAGTGTCCTTTTACGGTTGTTCTGGTGTACTGCTAGACTGGACTTTACATATTCATTTATTTGTTTTGTTTCAAAGACAAACATTTAGAGATGACCACCACGGCAGTTTTCCCATCATAAGAGAATACGGATCTCGTGAAGGAGGTTAAATTTTCTTTCATACAATACAGTTTGCGAAAACTTCTTCACGAACGCTATTGTACTTTTCCTCTCTTATGCCATCTCGAATTGACGACTTCGAAACAATAAATACCAAAAATTACATAAAAACATAAATTTGAGGGTAACACCACGGCAATTTTCGAAAGAAAATAACGAAAAAGATCTCGTGAACAAGTACTTCCGTACAATGCACATTGAGATGCTTCACCTCAAGCTTTGCACGTTTCCCTTATGTTATACCCTACGTCTATTTTTTCTACTTTAAAATAAAACATACAGAAACACTAAAAAAAACAGGTCATAAAACACAATACATTCATTGTTACATTGAACTAACAAGATTATTGCACCTGACCCTTGTAGTTGGAACGAAAATCCTAATTTTCTAAAAAACCTCATCTACTATTGCACGTTTATCACAAATTTTAAAGAATTAAAGCTGCGTCTGCAACATGAGATAATCGTTGTAAGAAAATGTGATTTTCGCTTATGCCTATTTGAACCCTATAGTTTATTGCACTGTGCTAAGCTGTTATTGCACTGAATTTAAGACATTATAGCTTTCGATTGGGCGCCATATTGTTACGTGCCACCTGCTTCGGCACTATGGTGTTGTGGCCGCTAGCTCAGGAGCCATGTTCAGGGGTTGGTTCCATCCCATACACCAATAGCCTTGGGGACGAACAATTAAACAATTAATGGATAAATACAAATTCTACATAACACAAACACTACGTACACCTGGAACAAAGGAGTTTGATATTGCCACTCCCACACTAGCCCGCCCAACCTTGACCCTGAGATCCTACATAACTGTCAATTTTATCAGGGCCCCGTATTCCACACCCACTCACCTCAGTACAATGTACACCAAATTCACTCTCTCATGAATGAACTAGACAATCATGATTACACAAACAATCATATTACGAACAATTTATTAATATATAAGATTTCCTTAAAATAGAACAAACAAGCTGAAATTTGAAACATTAACTATCAGGATCTCTTAGTCATTGTTTGAGGAGTTCATATATATCAGACCACCCTTCATTACTTCAGTCAACTAAATGTCACCAAATTTTGGACTTTCTAAGTTATGCAATTAGTACCTGCCTAAACGAGCTCTCTTAGGTGGTGAGGGACCCGCAAACTGGTCCACAATATTCAACGGAAACTCAAAAAAATCTTAATTATAACACTCAAAGTAATTTGGGGTAACCCTACACTCCAATTTACTCATAAAATTTAGAATAGTTAATGTCCCTCACAAAAACAAGAACATTTATGCTGGACACAAAAAAAAACAATAATAATATGCTTAGACAACACACTTAACCTAAATATCTTATCTTAATTAAAAATTTGAATATTTGATTAGTTCTTTCTCTTAATTTATATGAATTTTTCTGCCTTTTGCTTTTTTTTTTTAATAAATTTTCTTAATGGAATTTCTCCCTTTTTCTGTTGCAGGATTTCCCTCCTGGTTCTGGTTTTTATTTTATGCCAGTGGTTGTATCAAACAAGCGGTAAGTTTAATAAATAACTTTGTTACCTGGCTTTTTGCATTCTTTAGTACAACCTGCTTTGTTCTTTTCCAGGATCACTCTTCCGCGACCTCGTCCACCAGGATAAAGCAGAACCCGGATATCATGGATCAAGGGAATTGGTGTTATGGAGGCGGTCGCTGGGGCCTCAATTTTGCGTTGTGGTGGTTGCTGTGGCCGTCAAAGATGGGCTGACCTCTCCGCTTTTGTTCGCCGAGGAGGCCAGTTGATACCCTCGAGAAATTTAAATTATTTTGGCGAAACACTGAAAGACATAAAAGCACACAACACAAAAACACTCATATATCTACACAATTATAATTCATACAAGGATCACTTACAATCAATTACTAACGCCTTCACCATAAATAATAAAATAAATATCGAGGCTTTTATTGCCTTAAAAAAAGTAACTTTTATTTTGAAATTTGGCAGGTTTTAATTTTTTTTACTTTTATGACCACTATTTTACTGTCGCACCACTTGAATCATAAGGGCGCGTTTTCCTTTTTCCCCCTTTTATACCTACGGGAATGACGCGGCATTTTTCCGCTTTTCGGCTTTTCCTTAATTTCTCCTGACATTTACCTTCTTTATGATACCGACCTAACGAGCCCTTACAATATCGCAGGTTGTATTTTCGATTAATTTATCTGCCAAATAATCGATCCAAATACAACACTGGCAGTGGTGGCAATTCTAATTACCATTGGGACAGAACATTTCCGCTTCATTTTTTAAACACGGGTTGCTGCGGTTTGCACGTCGCGGATGTTAGCTAAAAAAAACATCAATTAAAAATTAAATAGTGCCCACCACGCAACATGTTATTATTATTATTATTATCATTATTATTAGTATTAGTATTATTATTATTTTTTATATTTTTATTATTATTATTATTATTACTATTATTATTATTATTATTATTATTATTATTATTATTATTATTATTATTATTATTATTATTATTATTATTATTATTATTATTATTATTATTATTATTATTATTGTTATTATTATTATTATTATTATTATTATTATTATTATTATTATTATTATTATTATTATTATTATTATTATTATTATTATATTTACTATTATTATTATTATTATTTATGAGTATTTTCCTCGAAAACGTGTTCTGATACCAATGAAATCGGTTTGCATATGTTTTTCATATTTATTTCCATTATTTAATCCATTTTTTGTCTACCTTTGTGAATGCGGCTTGATCAACATCATCCGTACGTTTACGTTACGTAGGCCACGTCGTGCACTGTTTACATGTATCTTTCAAACACAGCTGACCGTTATAAAAGACAGAGAGTGACAAAAGAGAATTAAATTGTTTAAGGTCATCCTTTAAATACAACGTATGGCGAATGACAGAAATTTACAATTTAAGATATTTTCATACTTTTAAAGAAAGAAATGAGGGGAATTGTAAACATTTGTTTAGAAGAAAATAATATTGGTGTCTATGAACAATTGAATGACGTATTTTATTTAAATTGTGAAAAAATACAAAAAATAGATTTTTTGAGAATATTTTTAAAGAAAGAAAAAAAAAACGGATCAAGTCAAAAGTGGAATACTAAAGATTTGTTTGAGCTGGTAGCAAACTTTTCTTTTGTCCGAAATGTTGAATTCATGGTAAAATTAAAAAGGTAAAGTCATTTTCAAATACGACTATCCATCTCGGAATATTCTGAAATTTTCCTTGTAAAATTTCACTGAATAAAAAACAGGTTCCCATCTCTGATTTCTGTGTATAAAATGGATTTATAAATAAAAATTTTGACAATGAGATGTTGTTGATTTATGGTGGAACTAGAACGATGATGTTACAATTTTTAATTTTGCCAAAATACTTTAGGGTGAAACCGATCAAAACTTAAATCGCTACTTCGGCATGAATATACAACATAGTTGCCATTTTCAGCTGAACTAGATGTGAAAAATACAACACTGTTGTCAGCTATATATGGAAACGGTGTTATATTTCACGTCAAAGTCACGATTTAAGCTTTGATCTGTTTAAGCCTTTAATATTTCAAATGACTGAAAAGCCAGACAATTTTTTCTTTTATGGACAGGATATTTGATAAATTTTTTCTGAAATTCATTGGCCCTTGAAAGATTGTGGTAATTCTCTCCTCTCAGACAGCTTTGGGATAGTTTTAACAAAAATACCCAAAAACTTGAATTGTTTTCGAAGATCAAATTTTCATTTTTATACCTTGTATCTATAATTGGTCTGTTCCAGAACTGCAAAAATGTAAAAATTTTTAGCACAATAACCGATTCTTGAAGGTTTTCAAACAGAGCAAATTTCAACTACTTGATGCCACCTTCTCCGTACATTCAATTGTTCTGTTCCAGAACCTTTAAGAATCTACTAATTTTGCATTTTTTTTTCGATATCGTAAAGGGAAAATCAGTTATCGTTGTAAAAATTTTTACATTCTTTCAGTTCTAGAACAGACCAAATATTTGCTGGATTCCCTTGATTCTGCTCATGGTAGAAGAATGCAGGTAGATGCATCAACGCTTTGGAACATTGTTTTTTATATATTTTTTTATATGTTTTTTTATACAACGTTAATCGGAGATTTTTATAATATGAATTTTTCAAAATTTTTTACAAATTTGAATAATTTTTCATTCAAAATTTTCATTTTTGAAATTGGTTTGACAGTTTATTGTCCCAGGAGCTGTTTCGATGCGACTACCTATATTCTTCTACCATGATTCTACCTAACCTGTACATTTGCATAAAAAAAAAACAAAAAATAACATTAATCTCTGTAATATAGAGTAATATTAATTACAGCCAATGTGGAAATATCCCAGACTTAGGCAATCAACAAATTGTAAATCAGAAAAAATAATTGTAAAATATTTAAGTACAACTTATTGTACGTTGTCCATTGTCTAAGACATTTTCGTAAATGTTTACTTTTCTCCTCTATTGTTTCTCCATTTAAATGAACACAAAAGACGCAAGAGAACCCTTGAAATAAATCCCCTCAATGTAAAGCAACACAATGACAACAAAATCGATAACAAATAATCGACTTTGCGATTTTCACCATAGCCGCAAGTCGATTTACATATCCCTCGTTCGCCAATTCTCTCTCTCTCTCTCTTTCAATCCCCCCAAAAAAAAAGATATTCAAAAATGCTCACAAAGACAAAATGCTCATTCTCAAATTTCTCATGGTGGAAGAAACAACGGTTAGCGCGTGTGAAAAGCAAAACAAAAAAATATAAATAATTTTAAATATATGTAAAAACCAATAAATATATACATAAATAAAAATCATTTCGTACGATTTAATATTAACAAACAAACGAAGTGTGTGCGTGCGTGTTTGCTTGCTTAATGTAAAAATTGCTGTTGCAAAGTTTGATTTGTTTGTTTTTGTTCAAAAAGGCCAAAGAGAAGAACCACCTACCTCTCTTACTCCCCCACACAAAATAATTGAAAAAATTCGATGAAATAACAACAAATGAAGCAAAATCATAGAGGAAAAAAACAAAAATAAACAAATTCAAATGAATTATCAGTGGAATTCAAGTGTATGGAAATCAGTTTAAAGGTGTTGTTATCAAATTGAAAAAAGCAACAACAATAACAGCAATAATAAAACAAGTGCAAAAATTCAAACAAAATATACACAAAACGAAAAACACCCTCTAAATTTGAAAAAAAAAAAATAAAATCAAAAGAAGAAGCAGCATTGGCAGTGGTAAATTCAAGCAAAAGGGGGTTGTTTTTGTGAAAACAAAAAAAAAAATTGTGTGGTGTTTAGTTTGTTGGTGTTGTTTTTTTGTGTGTCAGTCTCAAACTAGCCTGCCTGCCTGCCTGTCTGTCAGTCCATAACATAAAGTGGAATAATTGAGTCAGCCAGCCAGTGGATACCCAGAGTCTGATATCATCGTCGAAATTTTTGTGACAGAGTTTGCTCCCCCATCCGACCACATTTTGTTTATTTCCTGGTGAATACAGTGGGCCATGCGTGAACTCGGTTCAAAAATGGCCGAGCTTAAATTCGAGGCTCCTCTGGCAAAAATGGATGAAACCGATGATTGGGCCGGTTGCGATTTCATTTCCAATCAGAACACCATCAATGACTCATTGAATTTGAATCTCAAGGATCCAATGATTGCCCAGGAGAATAAAATCCGTTTGTTGGAGGAGGCCGTTAGGGATGCACATGTCAGCAAAAATGGTGGAGGCTATCCAACGGCCGCCGTTGGCAATGGTACAATTAGTCCCAATTGCAATACCATGCTAAGCAATGAAATGACCACAGCATTGGATGCGGCCATGGATTCGAAGAGTCTGGTGGATGCCACCGACAATTTCAGTGAGGCATTCGGCGGTAGCCTCGAAGATTTGGTCAATACATTCGATGAGAAAATCACCAAATGTTTTGGCAATTTCGAGGAAAATGTGGAGGCGCTGGCGCCCGTACAAGTACGCAGTCAGGATGAGATCATGAATGAATGCCAGTAAGTAAAATAAAAATTATAATAAATTAATTTGTTGTAAGGGTAATTTGTTGTAATTGTTTTATAACACATAGGTAAATTTATCTCCACTTGGTTGTTGGCTGGTGTTGAAACTAGACCTGTTTGGGTTTGCCATCATCACCATCCCCACCAACCTCATTGTTCGGGTATTATTTAACGCACTTGACTTTATTTCCCTTTTATAGAGAGTCAGTCCTCCCCTCGGCTCCGTAGATTTTTTAAAGGATAACAATTCCAAATGAGAGCCATATTTATTTTTGGCGCATGCGTTTCATTGCAGGATTTTCACATAATGTCCTGTGGAAACGTAAACTATCCAAGAGAAGATAATCCAATATTTATTTGTATGTGTTGGGGGGGTCAATTATGACTCTCTCTCTCTCCTCCCCGGCAAATTGGGTAAAGGAAAACCCTGCCCTGTTTTTGTGTTTTCTGAAAACTTCTCATTACCAATTAAGTGTTTTGAAAATTAATGGATAATTATGGGATGATTGTCCTGAATAACTTGGGGCTAACAGCAAGAGCAACACAGTTTGTATTTTTATGGCTTTTTGGTTCAAAATAAGTTTTTCTTAGGGATAATGAAATCACTGTGGGGCATTGGAGGTGGTCAAAGCTATTCAGCTGGGGTTTGGACAATGCAGCAATGTCTTATTTGTGATGAAGTGATTTATATCGATTTTTGATTTAAAGGAAAGGAAACCGAGTTCTGCCTTCGTACTTTCTGTAAATGCTTTTTACTAATCAAATGTTCAGAAAACTAATTGCTGATTATGGACGTTGGTCCCGAATGAATTTGGGCTAAGGGCAACAGCTTAGCCAGGATCTTTTTTGGTTTTAAATAATTTTTTTCGCAGGACAAGGTATTCAGCTGGGGTTAAGACAATTTGGAGGAACTTGATTATTTCTCTCCCCGGAAAATTGGATAAAGGAAAAACAGCCTCTTTTCTTGCTTTCCTTCTGTGAAAAATCCTTATTACCCTTCAAGTATTTAGAGAATTAATTGACCGGAATGAATTCATGCTAAAAGTTTTTAATTTAGCTGGAAATTTTGTTAAATATTATCGAGACCCTATTTTTTGAAAAAGGCCAAACTATAGATTTTGAAAACAAATCTGAGTACACATCAATTTTTTCCATCAACTCGGGAAGGTTTAGAAAACTGAAATTTTTCAAAATTTATAATTTGAAACTGCATTGAACTGAACAAAATAAGTTTGAGTAAAACATTTATATTCAGCTATTTTTTAACAAATCAGCAACATTTTTCTCAAAAATGTTGTGTAACTATACCCTCAGCCATATGGCTAGAGAGGGTATATATCATTTGATGCGGTCTCATCGATATAATGGTTTTAGACCCTGGGTCTCTTTGGACCAAATCCATTTCAGGACATTTGGAGTCGATCTAGAGAAATCCGTTCGTCCGTCTCTCTGTCTGGCTGGCTGGTGCGCACGATAACTCTCGAAGGGATTTGATCGGAAACTCAAATCGGATTTGATCCAAACTTGGTACATCCTAATATTATTGTCAAACTTAGATCGAGTTCGGAGATGGGTAATATCGGTTCACTCCTTCTGGTACCTCTGACACAAAATCTCAACATTTTCAAAGAAAATAATTTACTGCACAGAAAGAGAAAGGATAATCCGATTTTGCTCCAACTTTGCAAATCCAAATATTTGCATCAGGGCTGAGTCATGTGAGAAAATGGACAATATCGGTCCAATCCATCAAGTACCTCCCCCACAAAGGGACAAATTTTTGAATAATTATAACTTTTATAAAATATGATTTAAGGGTCCGATTGTCTTGAAATTACACACATCACAATATTTGTATTAAACGAAGGTCTGATGTGAAGATGGAATATATCGATCCACCCTTTCTGGTACCTCCCCCACAAAATGTCGAAATTTTCAAAGAAAATAATTTACTGCACAGAGAGAGAAAGGATAATCCGATTTTGCTCTAACTTTGCAAATCCTAATATTTTCTTCAGTACTAGATCAGATGCGAAAATGGACAATATCGGCCGACTCCGTCAAGTACCTCCCCCACAAAGGGTCAAAATTTTGAATAATTATAGCTCTTATAAAATACGATGTAAGCGTCCGACTGCCTTCAATTTATTCACATCACATATTTATATGAAACCAAGGTGTGGTGTGAAGATGGGATGTATCGGTCCATTTCTTTTGGTACCTCCCCCACAAAAGGTCGAAATTTTCAAAGAAATATTTTACTGCACAGCAAGAGAAAGGACAATCCGATTTTGCTCCAACTTTGCGAATACTAATATTTGCATCAGTGCTAGGTCAGGTGGGAAAATGGAAAATATCGGCCGACTCCATCAAGTATCTCCCCCTCAAAGGGCCAACATTTTGTATAATTATTACACACATCACAATATTTTTATTAATCCAAGGTCTGGTGTGAAGATGGGATGTATCGGTCCACTCCTCCTGGTACCTCCCCCACAAAGAGTCGAAATTTTGAATATCTATGAAGCTTATAAAACGCGAAATTAACATCCGATTTCATTCACATTTGGCACATCTCAATATTTACATCAACTTGAGATCTGTAATAAAGATGGTAGAGATTGGATCATTCCTTTTGGTACCTCCCCCACAAAGTGTCAAAATATTAAATATCAAAAACTATCACAAAATCCGAAATAAACATCCGGTTCTCTTCACATTACACACATCATAATATTTTTATTTTTCCAAAGTCTGGTGTGAAGATGGGATATATCGCTCCTCTTCTTGTGGTACCTCCCCTACAAAGGGTCAAAATTTTAAATATCTATGAAGCTCATAAAACCCGAAATTAACATCCGATTCCATTCACATTTGGCACATCTCAATATTTTTCCATCAGCAATTTCTCCTCCTACCATGATTCACATTCTCAATAAAATTACTAATTGCTTGCTAAGCTGACCCCTGGACAACAAATTGTCCTTGTCTTTAATTTATATAGAAAAAATACAAACTACAAACACATTTTTTATGACCTCCTCCACCCAGTTTATAACCCATCAAGAGAGTATGTTTAATCTCTGTACAAAAAAAAACTGATATGACATCATTACATACCTACATCTGAATATTGCTCTCAGCTTGTTTACATTTTTATTTGAAAATTTTGCTGTGGATTACAATAATTTTGTTCCCTCGGTTTCCTCATTTTCACGAGAATTGCTGGCTGTGTGAGTTGCTATCTCAGTCGTTTGCAATGTCTGAGTGTGGGTCCGACGTTTGGCTCTCCGGACTATTTTGCAATAAATAAATTGTTTAACTATTTAAATTATGATTATTATTTTGTGTGACATCGTCGTCATCAGAATCATCATCATCGGTGTGTGGTACGACCAGAATTTTTTCCACTGGCCTACAATACAAAAAAAAAAAAAAAAAAAATAGGAAGGGAGTGGGGCAAAGGCCCAGTAATTGCCTTTTATTAAATGATAGTAGTCTAGTGCTGATCCATGCGTGTTCTTTCCACATCTTTCCAACTTACATGGAGGGAGGGAGGGGGTACACATTTAACTTCCTACTTATGTTCATGTTCTTGACAGCTCGTCATGTTCTCTCCCATTGTGAAGCCCTTTTCTACCATGCCATGAACTGAACTTTCTGTGACAATTTGAATGCCGGCCTACTATCATTATTGTGGGTTATTATTATTAGGTTGGTTTCTTTCGTTTCTGAAGCCCCTCGTTTGAAAAGATATTTGATTCTTCAGACATTTTTTTTCGGGAAATGTTAATTCTTTTTAATTCCACTTGCCATGCCTGACATCATCGCTTTAATTGAAGTAAGAAATTTTGGGTTATTGTTGCTTCCCTCATACATTGTTCTTTTTGGGTAACTTCCATGTTGTAGTTTAAAGCTGAACACGAAATTTATTCTCCAACATAAACAGGATGTCCGCAAAAGGTTTCACTGCTGCGCATTCATATGTAAAAGACCTTATATGGAATCAGCAGACATAGTTTCACTTGTCTGAATTGTAAATAAATAAAGTTGATTGGGAAATTTTGAAATAATTGAACCCCCTCCACGATATGAAACATAATTTTTGGTTGACATTTTAAAAAATATGATTTTTGATTTCATATTTTTCGATTTTTCCTTAGCTAAGTTTTATGAAATAATGAATTGCGATTTAATTAACAAAATATCCATTTATTCCTAAGCTTTTTTTCGATTTTTTGTTCCACTGAATTTTACTTAACTTAGCTTAATTGAACATTTTCCTGCGGAATCAAAAAATATGTTTGAATTGTTATTTTTTTAAATACCTTTCGAGACGAGCTTAGTGATCTGAAATTTGCGGTGAAAAGAAAAGCCAGCCACATTCATCATTATTCAACGAGATTCGCCGTAGTTTAAGCGGCTCATCAACCATATTTGGTGTGGAGCATGGCTCGCAAGGGCCGTTGATTTTTTCTAGCCCGATTTTCTCAGCTGAATATGAAAAATAAATCTAAAATTTTTGGAAATCGAAATAATGGCCAAAACGTGCTTAATCGAAATAAGGATTTTATATCCTAGGTGTCTTTGGACCAAATTCGTTTCAGGACATTTGGAGTCGATCTAGCGATATCTGTCCCTCCGTCTCTCTGGCTGGTGCGCACGATAACTCTCGAAGGGTGTATCCCATTTAGTCCAAACTTGGTACATCGTAATATTATTATCAAACATAGATCGAGTTCGGAAATGGGCAATATCGGTCCACTCCTTCAGGTACCTTCCCCACAAAAGGTCTAGATTTCCACAGAAAATATTTTACTGCACAGAAAGAGAAAGGATAATCCAATTTTGCTCCAACTTTGCAAATCCTAATATTTGCATCAGCGCTAGATCATGTGAGAAAGTGGACAATATCGGTCCACTCCTTCTGGTACCTCCCCCACAAAGGGACAACATTTTGAATAATTATAACTTTTTTAAAATATGGTGTAAGAGTCCGATTGTCTTCAAATTGCACATATCACTATATTTTTATTAGCCCAATGTTTGGTGTTAGGATGGAATATATCGGTCTACTCCTTCTGGTACCTCCCCCACAATTGGTCAATATTTTGGAATATCCATGAAGCTCTTAAAACGTGAAATTAACATTTTATTCCATTCAGACCTGGCACATCTCAATATTTCCATCAGCACAAGGTATATTATAAAGATGTTGGAGATCGGACCCTTTACTTATCCTTCTGGTACCTCCTTCTGGTACCTCTCCCACAAAGGGTCAAAATTTTGGAATATCCATGAAGCTCATAAAACACGAAATTAACTCGCGATTCCATTCAGATTTGGCACATCTCAATATTTTCGTAAGCACAAGATCTGTTATAAAGATGGTAGAGATCGGACCATTCCTTCTGGCATCTCTCCCACAAAAGATTCAAAGTTTTGAATAACCAAAACGATCATAAAATCCGAATTAAACATCCAGTTGTCATCAAATTACACACAACGCAATATTTTTATCAGCCCAAGATCTAGTGTGAAAATAGAAAATATCGGTCCATTCCTTCTGGTTCCTCCCCTACAATGGGTCAATATTTTGGAGTATCCATGAAGCTCATAAAACGCGAAATTAACATCCGATTCCATTCAGACCTGGCACATCTCAATATTTTCGTAAGCACAAGATCTGTTTTATAGATGGTAGAGATCGGACCATTTCTTCTGGTACCTCCTCCACAAAGAGTCAAAGTTTTTAATTGCAAAAACGATCATAAAATTCGAAATAAACATCCGGTTCCCTTTAAATTTCGCACACCCCATTACTTCTGCATACACAAGATCTGCTGTCAAGATATATCGGTCCACTCCTTCTGGTACCTCCCCCACAGTGGGTCAACATTTTGGAATTTCCATGAAGCTCATAAAACGTGAAATTAACATCCGATTCCATTCAGACCTGGCACATCTCAGTATATCCATCAACACAAGATCTGTTATAAAGATGGTAGAGGTCAGACCATTCCTTCTGATACCTCCCCCACATAAGTTCAAGATTTTGAAAAGCAAAACACTCAAAGAAAGCGAAATAAACATCCAACTCTCTTCAAATTTCAAAGGGTCAGAATTCCGAATAGCCACGAAGCTCGTACAAAGCGAAATAAGCATCTGGTTCTCTTCAAATTTCACACATCTCAATATTTCTACCAAAACAAAACCTTCTGTGAAGATGGAATATATTGGTCCACTCCTCCCCCACAATGGGTCCAAGTTTTAGAATATCCACGAAGCTCATAAAACGTGAAATTAACATCCGATTCCTACATAAGTTTCAAAATTTCAGCCAAGTTTGGAAATAAGAACAACTCTATTTTCATTTTCCCCCATTTTTTCATTTTTTTTCTTGAATTTTCTCCCGCCTTCACAACCCCCAAGCCCACCCCAAATTATGCTGTTAAACTGTTTATGTTTTTAATTTTCTTTATGATAGTTTCCATCCTCCACCCAGTTCCCCTAGCTTTTATGTAATTCTAGAAATATTGATCAAACTGACATAATAAAGGCTATAGTAGTAATTGCCAGTACAATAACAATAACAACAACAACAAAAACCCTTCGTCTGGCATGAGCCAAAGTACAGTAGTACCCCAAAGTATGGATTTCAAAATTCCACCCGTCACCCCAAACCTGGTAAATATTCAACTGGTAGCCATGACAACATGGCATGGTTTTTAGTTGATGGAGGGGAGCCGGGTGGTGAGGGCTCTCTCACTCTGTAGTAATGAAATCCTTTATGACGCCCATAAATAACACTATGCCATTGTTGGATTTCGTCATACCCTTCCCGCTCTTTCCACAATTTTTGTTTGGGGGGTTTTCATCAATAAAAGAAAATGTGGACGAAAAGGAAAACCGGCAGTAGTTTTGTTTTTTAGAAAAAAAAAAATTATTTGAGGGCGAATACAAAGCTACATTTCAATAGACCTGAAAATCACCACCCCCAAAACCCATGGAAACCAGAGGGTGGGTTTTTTTTAGCGCCAAGAGAAGACAATTTTCCAACCTCCCCCTCTCTCCTTTTGAATGGATTATAGACAGTCTTTTGTTGGCCGACGTATGCCGTTAGCTTTGAACTAAGCTTTAAGTGGTTGGGGGAGAGAAGGAGAATGGGGTAAGGATGTTTGGTGAAGCATGGAGAACAAAAACCCATTAAACAATTCCAATATAACTTTGGCCTATATTAAGGGTTGTTGTTTTTGTTCGGCGAACAAGCAAACTATTGAAAAAGGTTCAATAGCTACAACAACTAGAACAGGTCTCGTTTTGAAAGGCATTGATGGGGCCCGCCCGACAAAATGTAAACAATTATTTTAGGATTTTTTGAAAAACGTAGTTGAATAAAATTTACTACTCGGATAAGAAGTTTTATTGGAAAAATATTTTATTTTTATTTTAAATTAACTAAAAAAAGAAGGGATTTGAATTTTCAAAAAAAAAAAAAAAAAAAAAAAAAAACAATAACAACAAAAAACAAAAAAAAAAAAAAATAGCCAAAATTGGGTTTCCTTTGCCAAATATTTATTAGAAAACCTTCAATTTTTTTTTCAAAACATTTGCCGAATTGAATAATTATATCCTCCACCATAGTATGGAGTGTATATTAAGCTTGTCATTTCGTTTGTAACACCTCGAAATATACATTTTATATATATTCTTGATCAGCATAAAAAATAAGCGATGTCCGTCCGGCCGTATGTCCGTCTGTGGAAATCACTCTAGCTTCCGAACAAAATGAAGTAGATTTGTAAAATTTTACTCAAATGTATATAATGTCTGAAGGACTTTTGGTATTGAAAATGGGCCATGTGGGTCCACGTTTAGGTATAGCCCCCATATAATGGTACCTCCCTATTTTCGGTATTTTGGTGATTCGAGCGACATTATTCACCGAGCGACATTCAAATTTGGTATTTGAAGTTCGTAATGGATACTACAGCCTATGACAGAAAATTGTCCGAGCAGGTCCACGTCTTCGTATAGCTCCCATATAACGGTGCCTCCCTATTTTCGGTATTTTGGTGATTTGAGCGACATTATTCACTGAGCGACATTCAAATTTGGTATTTGAAGTTCTTAATGGAGACTACAGCCTATGACAGAAACTTGTCTGTGCAGGTCCACGCCTTCGTATAGCCTCCATATAACCGCACCTCCCGATATTCAATATTTTGATGATTTTAATGGCATTATTCACCCGAATTGTTTCAAATTTGGTATTTGAAGTTCGTAATGGATATTACAGCCTAAGACAGAAAATTGTCTGTGCAGGTCCACCCCTTCGTATAGCCCCCATATAAAGGCAGCTTCCGATATTCGGTATTTTGATGATTTTATCGACATTATTTACCGGAAATGTTTCAAATTTGGTATTTGAAGATCGTAATGAATACCACAGCCTATGAAAGAAAATTTTCTGCGCAGGTCCACGTCTTCGTATAGCCTCCATATAATGGTACCTCCCGATATTCGGTATTTTGATAATTTTAGCGACATTATTTAACGGAATTTTTTTAAATTTGGTATTTGAAGTTTGTAATGGATACTACAGTCTATGAGAGAAAATTGTCTGTGCAGGTCCACGCCTTCGTATAGCCTCCATATAACCGTACCTCTCGATATTCGGTATTTTAATGATTTTAGCGACATAATTCACCCGAATTGTTTCAAATTTGGTATTTGAAGTTCGTAATGGATACGGCAGCCTATGACAGAAAATTTTCTGTGCAGGTCCACGTCTTCGTATAGCCCCATTTTATTGAAAATTGCAAAATTTGTTCCAAATGGTGGAGGCCAAAGTTACAGCTTTTTTACTTGTTTTTGAATAATTTTTTCTTAATAAATTCCCAACCCTGCTGTTACCAACTGCCAAAATTAATTCCAAAAAAATTCTCTTGAAAATCGCGTGCAAATTATTATTGTTGGAAAAAAAAACATGGCATGTATTTTTATTTACAAGCATAAATTTTTATATAATTTTTGTTTTTTATTTTATTACACTTCATTATTTTTTCCAAATTGGATGCACAAGCAAATACACCAACTCACACACACACACACACACACTCTCTCTACAATGTTTCGGCAAAAATTTCGTGCAAAGAAAAAAAAAAACAATCCACGAAACGCCAATCATGCAAATACTTTAAACATCCAGCAGATTTATTTCTTTGCCTTTGGTGTCAAACATTTTCGTTCGATTATTTTTATGGGAAATTTCGAAATTATTTAAAGTCGAAAAAAAAACAATAAATAAATAATGAAAAAATTGGAAAATTTTAATTCGAGGTGTTAATGATTGTCTGTTCGGCTCCCCTCCATAGCTGTTTCTATGACATAAATCCAATCAGTTGTGTTCATCATTTCATTTGGCCTTTTTCGTCATCGCCATCACCATCATCATCGTGTCGTTATCGTTAACATGTGTTCTTTTTGGGTGGTGTTGTGCAAAAACAAAAAAAAAAAATAATCTTAAAAATCCAGCAATGAATAATCGGTACGTTTATGGCAGCCGAAAAGAAAAATCAGCAGTATTTTATCATCGCCAAAAATGGAGAAAAATTGTTTTCTAATTGGAATTTTTTTTCAGTGAGAATCTATGGAAAATTTTCAATATTTAGAAGGCGATTGATTTTCAAATGATCGAAAATTATTTCTATTCCAGAAAAGATCTTCCATTTTAAGAGGAGAAGCTTTAAGAGACCTACTTTTAGAAAGAAGAGCCTTTATGAAGACTTTAAAACATAGAAAATCTCTCCAGAAGGTCTCCAAACTGGGAAGACAGCTCAAGAGCTCTTTTGGGGACCGAAGGTGTTTTCAAATGACTTCTGTGGAGAGAATACCATTCCTGCTTTTCTTTAGAGGAGCTTTCTTTAGATAAAAGGATTCTGAAGAGGACCCCTCAAAATTTCCTTTTCCCACGAATGACGTTTACATTGGTCTTCTATGGACCAAATTCTTTCCTGAGGTACTTCGGTGAATATTAACTCTGCCAAAAAATCTTCAGATAGTAGTCCAAAAGGGTTCAGTAGACAGATTTTTGATAGAATCTCTCTGATGTGAATTTTTATTAAAAGAATATATATCTCTTAAAAAGAAAAGACGTTTACAGTGGTCTTCTGTGGGTCTAAATTCTCTCTTGATGTCCTTCAGACATAGACCTTCGGTGGATATTAACCCTTTCAAAAAATCCTTTAGATGGAAATCCAAAGAGGTCTTTAGACAGAAGACCTTTGTCACGATTTTTCACAGAATCCCTCTGAAGTGAGAAAGTTTTCCAATGTGGAGGGAGAACTTTTTCCAATGTGTTTCGTGGCCACAAATTCATTCCTATGTTTCTTCATTGATGCGAGACATCTCTCGTGGCTTTGATTAAAGTCTTTCATGAGGCCTCCTGTGGTTAGAAGCACATGTGTCTTCCGTAGACTGAAAAGGAAAGGTCCCTCTAAAGGGATCCCCTGTATATAGAAACTCTCTGAAGAGGCTCTTTTTAAAAAGAAGACCGCTCATGATGTCTTCCGCGGAGGGAAATTGTTGTCAGGCGATTGCTGTGGGAACAAATTCTTTGTTGAGGTTTTCCTACACCTCACTTGAGGCATTGTGTACAGGTTAGCCAATTCAAGGTCTTCTTTTGTCAGGAGACCTCTCAGGGTGCCTGATGTTTATTGAAGCCCTTTGAAGACCTTGAATTGGCTAACATCTACCTAACATCTAACATCTAAAAAAGGCATTCGAACAGGTTCTACGCGGAGAAAAGACAATTTCGGGGTCTTCTAAACCTCCTCTCAAAAGATCTATTAGAAAAGGACCTTTGAAGAGAAAAAATATTCCACAATTAGAAGACTTCAGAATTGAATGGAGGAAGGACATTTCCAGGGGCCTTCTTCAGTCTTTCGTAAAGTAAATTTGATTTCAAGGATTTGCTGGGAATTCTCTTAAGAGGAGAGGAAGAAGCCCTCCTGAAAAATATACCTCCACAAAAATAACACCTTGTCAAAAAAAGAAGAAAAGTGCAGACGTTTTCCGGGTCTTCTGAAGACCCCTTCTATAGACCTTCCATTTACAAAAGAATCCTTCGGGAAAAACTTGAAAGTCTTTTATAAAAAAGTGGATAAAAGTCCTCTTAAGGCCCCATCAAAGCAGATTTTTTAAGATATTTTGCTTGGATCTTCTCTTAACAAAGGACGTCTCAAGTGGAAATCTTCCATAGATAGCATCTTATTCTAGAAGGCCTTCTGAAAAATTGGCTTCCACAAAAATAGCACTTTGTCAAAGAGAGGGAGAGAGAGAGAGATAGATAGATAGATAGATAGATAGATAGATAGATAGATAGATAGATAGATAGATAGATAGATAAGACTTTTTCAGGCGTTTTCTGAAAATCCCTTCAATAGACCTTCCATTGATAGGCGAACCCTTCAGGGGAAAAGAAGATTTTTCAAGAAGTGGATAAAAGACCTCTCAAGATTCCTGCTGTCTATAGAACCCCAAAAAGGGCTCTTAAGAGGTTTTCTGCAGAGAGAATTTCTTGCAGGATGTCTTCTGTAGGCCCTCTTAAGAGCTCTTCTTCTTCTTTACAAAAGGCCTCTCAAAATAACGTATGGGGGTCTTTCATAGATAGAAAAATCGTCCATAGACAGAAAGCAATTCAATACCTCTCAAGGGGCTACATGAAAAGTAAGGCCATTATAAGCCGTCTTTTATTGAAATAATGTCTCGTGGTAGGATTGAAAGTATAAGGAAGACTGCTGACTTTTTGGCAAAGGCATTTTTTTGCAGACCCTCTGAGCAGATCTTTTATTTACTGGTGAATTCTGAAGCCAAAGTGTGAAAGTATTCAACAAGTGTATGGAAGACCTTTGGGGACGGCTTCTATTTTCAAAGGACTTCTGTAAAAATTTCTGAAGAGACTTTCTACTCCAAGAAGACTTTCCACGAAAAATATGAAACACACCTTAAAGAGAGGTGTACAAAATTCACGCTCATGTATCCTTGCATAAAATTTTTAAAAAAAATGCACGCTTATATATCCTTGTATAAAATATAAAAAATCTTGGCCGATATATCCTTATATAAAATATTAAAAAAATAGCGCTTATATAAACTTGTATAAAAAATTCTGGCATATATATCCTTGCATAAAATGTTTTTTTTTTTTAAATCCACGCTTATATATAAAAAATCCTGGCATATATATCCTTGCATAAAATGTTTTTTTAAAAATCCACGCTTATATATCCTTGTGTAAAAAATCCTGGCATATATATCCTTGCATAAAATGTTTTTTTATAGAATATAAAAATCCTGGCTTATATATTCTGGTATAAAAAAATTTAAAAAAATCACGCTTATGTATCCTTGTATAGAATATAAAAATCCTGGCTTATATATTCTGGTATAAAAAATTTAAAAAAATCACGCTTATATAACCTTGTATAAAAAATCCTGGCATATATATCCTTGCATAAAATGTTTTTTAAAAATCCACGCTTATATATAAAAAATCCTGGCATATATATCCTTGCATAAAATGTTTTTTTTTTAAATCCAAGCTTATATATCCTTGCATAGAATATCAAAAATTCTGGCTTATGTATCCTGACGTAAAATATTTAAAAAAATCACGCTTATATAACCTTGTATAAAAAATCCTGGCGTATATATCCTTGCATAAAATGTTTTAAAAATTCCACGTTTTTATATCCTTGTATAAAATTTAGAAAAAATCCTCCTTAGGTATCCTAGCATAATTTTTTTTAAAAATTCACGCTCTTTATATCAAATATAATTTTAAAAAAATCCACGTTATTAAGACTTACGAAGAACTTCAATGAATCTCCCAAGAATTCATCTTTATATGTGTTGGCCTTTGGATATATTCAAAAGATTTTAAAGATTTTTTTCCGAATTTCGTATTAAACATCCGAAAATTTTCCGAATTTCGTATCAAATATCCTATAACTCTCCGAATTTTCTTTTTGCCTTTGGCGAATTCTATACGAATTCGCACCGAAACTCTTACATTCTTTCAGAATTTTTTCGAAAAAATCTTTCAGAATCTTGGGCAATCTCACACAATTTTTTTCCGAGTTCTTTCCGAATTCGTCATTAGAGTCGGAAACTTGTGCAGAGTTTTTTTTCCGAATTCGGAAGAATATCGGAAAAAATGATTGCTTGGTAGTCCTTTTTCCCCTGACCTCTCAAAATTCCTGCTCTTATTTGAAGACGTTTTAAGACAGCTTCCTCAAACACCTTTCAATGCAAATCTAATTGAAAGGCTATAGTTGTAAAGGTCTTCAAAATCTTTTCACGTTTTTTTTTTATTTTTAAAAACCATGACTTCTTTTCAAGGTCAACCGGAATCTTGTCTGGTGTCTGAGGGGTACCTTGAATCAATTCCATGTAGGCTTTTGAGCAATATTTGAATTTTATGGCGAGTTATGATTGTTGTTGCTCATTATTAACATTTTATTCAATTAAACACCACAAAAAATGAAGTTAAATTTCAATTTATCTCAATTTCAATAATTCAGGCGCAGCATGAGGCTGCATAATTTTTTTCCTCATTCCCTTCTCTCTGCCTCTGTTTTATGCTGGCTAGACATATTTCAATCAATATGACAAGAAAATTGCTCCCTCAACTGTAAACCAAAAAAATCGACGTAAAATAAATTATTTCCTAAGCGTAACGAGGTGATGTGGTGAACAACAACAACGAGCGAACTTCAAATCTCAAGTGTCAAGCAGGGCAAAACAAAAAATAACCATACATCACCTTTATAATCTTGGGTTAAATGCCAACACAGATTCGTTGGGATCTCGCTGTCTCTCTTCACTCCAGATGTGAATTGAAGGTTATTTCAATTGACAAAGGAAACGCTGCGATACCTCAACGACAAAATCGCTGTTTATCCTCCAAAAACAATGCAATTTGTGTTTTTCTTCATTGCAGACTTAAACACGAAACACCAGACACGAATTTTCTTTGCTTAATCTCCCGGGGAATTTCCAAGTTTCTTGAAAATGTTTGCATTACGGATTTTATTTTCAATTTTTATTTTTCTTTTTTTTTTTTATTTTCAAATTTCTTCTTAGGTAAATTTATGAGGTTTGTTGTTTTCATTGCATTGTTTTGCTTCGCGCTTTTCCACTCTCAAATCCACAAATCTTCACGCGCCAACTCCATGATTTAGAGCTAAGGCGACGAGGGTGTTTGGTGGTTGTGCGGGTGGCTAGCTAGCAGCCTCTTGTTACAGGTAGTTGTTTTGATTTTCTATTTTTGAAAATTATTTCAAAAAACCTTGTTGTTGTTGTTCTTGTTGTCGTTTTCCCTTTTGTTTGTTTACAACTCCCACGGAGTGTGCCTTAATTGCGTAGAGGAAAAACAAAAATAGGAGACACGTTTTTTTTGATAATGGGAAAGAATGGCCCAGCTGTCCGTATTTAAAATTTCTCCCTCTTTTTTTGTCCCTCAACATTTCCGAATTTTTAATGAATTTATTGTTGAAAATCTTTTGTGGCTGGTAATTACTTTTAAAATGAGCTGTAAATTGCTTAGATCTTAAAATAGATAGGCTCATCTTTTTTTGGTTGGTTGGCAATGACAAATTGCCTTTTGAGAATAACCTTTTAGAGGATACAATATTTTAAGAAGAAGAGTGATTGTTTTACAAAATATTTTCTATTTTTTTCGGTGAAAGAAAATTTTTTTTTTAATAAAAAAGTGTCAAAAAATGTCGGGGTGTACATTTTTGTTGAAAAACGTATTTGACCGATGTTTTGTTTATCCTACCCCTTGAAAATCAAGATTAATGAAATGCAGCAATAGTACTCAACCACTTTAGACTATTTTTTAATGTTATATAAAAAAACGAGACTCATTGCTTACTAAGTTGATGACAAAGAACTTACAATGTAAGCAGTGTTAGATATGGAAACGGCAGTCAGAGAAACAAGAAGGAAGAAATCGCACGTAAAATATATCTAACTGTATGTGAGAAAAGAGTCCAATCTCCCTCTTCGATTGTCAACTCTATATTTTATTCGGATCCTGCTCGGAGGATCAATGTAATAGCGAGAAAAGAAAACCAACCGAATGCTTTGGCTGATGATTCAATTCTAGATCCGGCTGGAATGATCAATGCAAATGAGAATAGAATCCAATCTCCCTCTTCGATTGTCAACTCTATTCCGTTTTCGGCTCGACTGGAGCAATGTAAAGTGAGAAAAGAAACTCGACCGAATGGTTTGGATGAAACTACATCTACAACAACTACATGGATGAAACTACATTCTCGATCCGGTCTGAAGGATCAATGTAAATGAGAATAGAGTCCAATCTCCCTCTTCGATTGTCAAGCCTATTCTTTATTCGGTGATGAGAAAAGAAAACCAATCGAATGGTTTGGCTGTTAATTCAATTCTCGATCCGGCTCGAAGGACCAATGTAATTGAGAAAGGAAAACCTACCGAATGGTTTGGATGTTGATTCAATTCTGGATCCGGCTTAAAGGATCAATGTAATGAGAATAGCATCCAATCTCCCTCTTCGATTGTCAATTCTATTCTGGATCCTGCTCGCAGGAACAATGAAAATAGAGTCCAATCTGCCTCTTCGATTGTCAAATCTATTCTTTATTCGGATCCTGCTTGATGTTCCATTCAAGTGGTCTACTGAGCGCATCGATATCTGTGCGTATGGGTCATAACCTTTATTATCTTACACACTACCGTATGCTTCAGCGCACAAGATCGCCGAATTTTTCACATGTAGTATTTTATGGCGACTGGGAAATATGTAATTGCCGAATATTTATTGTTTATTGCTAGAATTCCCGGCGCCTCAACTGCACTCAAAAGTATGTACAAAGTATTTTGAACCCTAACTGTATCTAGGAATTTTTCCCAGTAGGTAGAGACTATTCATTTCTGTTTTTGAGGAAATCGAGACTTTTTGCTTACTTAAATGATGCCAAGTAATAAGGAATGTAAGCAGTGAGTTTCGAAATTGTCATATTTAAAATAAAAAAATAACTTTTTGGATGAAATCGAATAGTTTGAAAGAATATCTCTCGGCACCACAGAATATCATTCACTTCAATTTCTGAAGAAAGCAATATCGTAAATGAAGCCAATGACTCAGAAAAATTAGCCGGATTTATTGGTGTGAAGTGGAACGTTATAGAAAAACATGAATATATTCAGTCATATTGTTTACAGGGAGTTTTCCCGTCCCTAGATACAATTTATTTAAGTTTCAGAAAAAAATTAGACTCATTTTGTAACTTCTAGATGAGCTAAGAGGCTATGCTAGAATAGATTCCCATCCTCATATATGTCCTCTCTTGAACTTGAGACTTAGTGCTTACCAAACGCATTCCATTACAGTATAAAAGTAAGCAGACAGTATGAAAAAAACCCAAGAAAATTATCCTCTCAAAAAGAAATAGTATTTCAATGATAACGATAACGTTTTGTAAAGGCAAGATGAGCGCAGAGGTCATGATAGAAAAGATTCCCAAGCGCAGGTATGTTCTATCTTGAAGTTGAGACTCAGTGCTTACCAAACGCATTACATTACAGTATAAAAGTAAGCAGACAGTATGAAAAAGCCCAAAAAATATTTTTTCAAGCAGAGATTATATTACAATGATAACGATAAGATCAGAGGTCATTTTGTAAAGGTAAGATGAGCCTAGAGGTTATGTTAGAAAGATTCCCAAGCGCAGGTATGTTCTATCTTGAACTTGAGACTCAGTGCTTACCAAAGGCATGCCATTGCAGGAAAAAAGTAAGCAAACAGTGTGAAAAAACCCAAAAAAAAATATTTTTTCAAACAGAGATTATATTTCAATGATAACGATAAGATCAGAGGTCATTTTGTAAAGGTAAGATGAGCCCAGAGGTTATTGTGCAAAGGTAAGATGAGCCCAGAGGTCATGTTAGAAAGATTCCCAAGCGCAGGTATGCTCTATCTTGAACTTGAGACTCAGTGCTTACCAGAGGCATGTCATTGCAGTATAAACATAAGCCGTATGAGGTGTACAGTAAGTGATTGACTCAACCAAATAAAAACTCACTGGAGGAGTTTATTTCCTCATTAAACTCACTGGAGGAGTTTAATAACAAGATGAGCTCAGAAGTCATACAGGAAGCGTTTATCAAGCTCATGCAAAATATATCACGAACTTGAGACTATGCTTACCAAACGAAGCCATTACGGTAAAATGAGACTTATGAAGGTCCATGTATTCGTATAGCCCCGTATAAAGGTGTAACGCTATTTTTCGTAATTTTTTGAAAATTTCTAAGTTTTTTCCAAATGGTGCTGGGTATTAAAAGTCCGGTCCGGCCGAACATAGCTGCGTTTTTACTTATTATTTCCTTGAAAATTCAAAAGCTCACCCTGGAAAAAATGTTTTAAGGAAAAAATTATTTAGTTCGGTCCGACCAAACATAGCTGTTTTTGCTGGTTATTTCCTTGAAAATTTAAAATCTCAACCTGGAAAAAATGTTTTTAAGGAAAAAAATTATTTAAAATATGTTCACCCCGATTTTGCAACAAAAATATCCTTGCACTTTATAACATATTATCCTTTTCAATTTCCTTTTAAAATGCCCTGAACCTTATCAGCATTTCATTCTTCACTTCAAGAACAAACTTCTCCCCAAAGTGTAGTTTAGGATTAAACGTGTAAATCACGATTTTATCTCCTATTCACAATGCCGTACAAAATGCCACCTCTTGCAAGTCGTTAGGCTACATTTTCGTTGGCAAAAGCGACCGTTTGCACATTTCCATTTCTTCAGGGCTTTTTTTTGAGAAGAAGACATGTAACAAAAGTTCAACAAAACTGGGGATTGAAGAGAAAAGAAAAAGACTTTCGAAACACCGTTGATTATCTAACAAAATTTCAGCTGCATGCAAATGTCTTGCAAACTACATAAATTACTGCGGTGCACTGGGAGAAAAACGATTTGATAGTTGAATGTTTTTTTAGGTTAAAAAAACTTGGGTGGGATGCCGGAAACTGTGAGCATCACTTGGAGGTGCAGAAGTTATCTTTTGTAATTTTTTCTCGGTGTAGCTCTTTTGGTTTTAAAATCCAACCATTTCTTTTACCTCACACACCTTGATAACATTACTACCCTGACCACAACAGTTCAACGTCATTTCGATACAAAGTCTACAGCAATCCGTAAACGAGAAGCTTCAAGAAAATGAAATGACAAAAAAAGAAAAAAAGCCATATTTGGCTTTAAACCACAAAAAACAAGTACTCATGTCTTACGAAGATGAGGCCAGCAGCCTCACAACGAAGCCAAAGCATCGCCCAAAACTCCAATGCTTGGCTATCAGTAGCATAAACTCAAATCAACTCTTCCCCCGGGTGGAGGAGTCTCTGATGCATACGAAACATAAGAAACTTGAAAAGTTCAAGCAACCAGAACTCGAAAAGAAAAGATGCAGTAAAAAAACAGGAACGAGAACGGGACTCTTCGCATGAGATGAGTTGCTGCTAATATTACTCCGTTTACCTTTTGCGCTGCAACATCTTCCCCCAAGTGTGTGTTTCCCACACCTTAACGTCATCATCTTTCTTCGCATACACCCATAAATTCACTTAAGCTTGGCAAACTTGTTTTTTCTTCATCGTTTCGACGTCGGGACAAACATCCACAAAGATGCCACAAAAGCACGACTCCAATTGCTCTGCCCGATGTTAAGCTGTTATTTTTATACTTAAATCACGTTTTTTATTTGTTTCTCCGTCTAGGTAAATATTCTATAGATTATCTAATACTTCCCTGAAGCATGGCCAAGAGAATTGTTTTTTTTTTTTTTCAAACAGAAATTGTATTTCAATGATAACGTAAAGGTTAGATGTCGTTTTGTTAAGGTAAGATGGGCCCAGAGGTCATGCTACAATAGATTCCCAAGCGCAGGTATGTTCTATCTTGAACTTGAGACTCAGTGCTTACCAAAGGCATGTCATTGCAGCATAAAAGTAAGCAGACAATATACAAAAGTCCAAGAAAATTATTTTTGTATTTAAATGACAACGAGAAGGTTTGAAATCGTTTTGTAGAGGCAAGATGATCCCATAGATCATGCTAGAAAAGATTTCCAAGCGCAGGTATGTTCTATTTTGAACTTGAGACTCAGTGCTTACCAAAGGCATGTCATTGAAGTATGAAGGTAAGCAGACAATATACAAAAGTCCGAGAAGATTATTTTTTCAAACAGAAATTGTATTTCAATGACAACGAGAAGGTTAGAAGTCGTTTTGTAAAGGCAAGATGAGCCCATAGATCATGCTAGAATAGCTTCCCAAGCTCAGGTATGTTCTATCATGAACTTGAGACTCAGTGCTTACCAAAGGCATGCCATTGCAGTACAAAAGTAAGCAGACAATATACAAAAGTCCAAGAAAATTATCTTTTCAAAAAGAAATAGTATTTTAATGATAACGACAAGATCAGAGGTCATTTTGTAATGGCAAGATGAGTCCAGAGGTCAAGCTAGAAAAGATTCCCAAGCACAGGCATGTTCTATCTTGAACTTGAGACTCAGTGCTTACCAAAGGCATGCCATGACAGCATAAAAATAAGCAGATTTGTGGAAAAGCCAAGACAATTATCTTTTCAAAAAGAAATAGTATTTCCATGGTAACGATAAGACCAAAGGTCGTTTTGTAAAGGCAAGATGAGCCCAAAGGTCATGCTAGAAAATATTCCCAAGCGCAGGTATGTTCTATCTTGAACTATAGACTCAGTGCTTACCAAAGGCTTGGCATTGCAGTATAAAAGTAAGCAGACAAAGGTCCAAGAAAATGATTTTTTCAAAAAGAAATCTAAAGAAATTGCATTTCAATGATAACTAAAATAGCTTTCCAAGCACAGGTATGTTCTATCTTGAACTTGAGACTCAGTGCTTACCAAACACATGCCATTGCAGCATAAAAGTAAGTAGACAATATAAAAAAAATCCAAGAAATTACTTTTTCAAACGGAATGGTATTTCAATGTCACACGCCCATAGTAAGCAGTGAGTCTCGTTTCCTTAATATTCTGCTGCGTCACCTGTTTACTTTATTGATGATTTTTCACGACCATAGTAAGTAGTGAGTCTAACTTTGGTCTGAAGGTCTTAAAAACGATTTCTATGGATGAGGCTTGAGTAGACTTTCTGTCTATATCCTCAAATTGTTATCAGGAATTGGAAACTTTTTTTTTTTAATATTTTTTGTTTTTATTGCAAATTTACATCTTTGACTACTTACCTTATTGATGATTCTTCGGCACTATAGTAAGCGAAGAGTCTCATTTTGTTCCAAATGCATTTCAATGATAACGAGAAGGTTAGAGGTAATGCTACAATAGATTCCCAAGTGCATGTATTTTTTTATCTCGAACTTGAGACTCAGTGCTTACCAAACGCATGTCATTGCAGCATTAAGGTAAGCAGGTAATATAGAAACGTCTTCAAAAATTATTTTTTTTAAAACAGAAATTGTATTTCAATGACACACGACCATAGTAATATTTAATATTTTGCTGCATCACCTGTTTACTTTATTGATGATTTTTCATGACCATAGTAAGTAGTGAGACTAGCTTGGGTCTGAAGGATTTAAAAACTTTTTCTATAGATTAGAATTATGGGGATTTTTTGTCAATATCCTCAATTTGTTATCAGGAATTGGAAACTTTTTTTGACAAAGAAATTTTTGTTTTTATTGCAAATTTACATCTTTGACTACTTACCTTATTGATGATTCTTCGGCACTATAGTAAGCGTAGAGTCTCATTTTGTTCCAAATGCTTTGAAAACGATTTCTATCGATTAAAATATTTTATCTAAGATCACTCGAGACTAAGGATTTCATATTCCATTTGAAGAACTGTGTTCTCTTCTAGGTGGCTTTTAACTCAGAAGAGAACTTATGCATATCCCAATAAATACAAATGGTGGGTGGCTATTTGGTGGACTTTCTTTTATTTTCCATGCCAACAATAAACATTTTTTACACTCTTTCATGACTTGAACTTAATATAGCATTTGCCAAAAAACTAATAATGGCATTGGTACCAAAAGTAAACATTAAAAAGAAAGTTTGTGTCAAATACAATTAGAAATAATACAATAAAAAATTAGCAATACCTTGGCATTAACTTTGTGTATGCGTATCCAAAAATAATTCGCTTTGGTGCCATTATTATTTTTTTTTTTGTTATTTTTTTGACATTTACCCATTAATTTGACCATATGGGCAAATGTAAATACAAAATTTCATGGTTTTGGTTCTCCAAATTGTTATTATTGTCTGCGTATGACAGCTGTATGATGACTTGGCCTCTAGCTTTTATTGTCGTTCTCCACGAAACCAAAAAAAAAAAAAACTGATGTGTTCGTCAATGATTCATAACATAGTTGTAACATGTGTTGAACAATTCTTTAGAATATTTTTTATTTCATTTCAAAACTCAATTGAAATTAATTATCCAAATTAAGGTTTTTTTTTCTAAAAATTTGAAATTGAAAGAAATTTGTCATAGAATTCAGCCACTCAACTCGGACGGTTTTTTATATTCGTTTTTAAAATTTTATTTTTCTGATATTTATTTTTTCCCTATACTCTCACAATTTTATTTCCCCCAATATCTATGTCAGTTATTCCAAGTCATTTTTATTTCAAATTGGCCCCATAATTTTGCAAACTCATTTAACGCTTAGTTCACACACTCATTCCAAATGATGGCAATGATCATGAAACTTGAACTCATCAAATAATCTAGCTAATGTTTTGTAGTTTTCAAGTCATCTAAATATTTCATATGAGAATTAAGTACTACTGAGCTTAGGCGGAGATCCATATGAAATTTATGAAATCATACCCGCCAACATTGTGTCACAAAAACAGAAATTTAAATAAGCAAATTAAGGCGAAGCGGGAAAATATGCAAAACCATAAGAGGCGTTGTCGAAGTCATAAACACGGCCCCATCAAGTGTGAAATGAGGCAGAGAGCGCACATAGTTTGTTTGGTTAATGGAAATTTAAAATCTGCAATTGGCATATTAAGTTATTATGAAAGTTCGCTGGAAAAATCGCAGAAAAAACTCCCAAGGGACAGGGTAGATAAACAAAAAATTGTCTATAGTGTAATTGCTCTAAGAGATAACCATTTGGTTTATAAATAAGGCAGCTGATATCTTTTCAATGATATAAGATCGACTTTTTCGTAATTACTACTCAACTACTTACCATTCCACCTCCAGATAATGATTCAGGTAAGCAGAGATATTTTTTTGCATTTTGCGCCCATTTTGTTTATAAAGCAGACCCCTGATGTCTTTTCAATGATATAAGATCGAATTGTTCGTAATTAGGCCCAAATTCTCAAGTTGAGACTCAACTGCTTACCATTCCACCTCCAGATAATGATTCAGGTAAGCAGATATTTTTTTTTCAATTTTGCTACAGCGTATATGAATCCTGCTTTTATAAAGTTTACGATGCCCTTCATCCTGTTAAAAATATGTGTTCTGTTAATAAGCAAGGCCCCTGATATCTTTTCAATATCAGATAGAGTTTCTAGTAACTAAGCTCAATTTCCCAAGGCCGAGACTCAACTGCTTACCATTTCAATATTCTACAAAGTGGATTAATGCATTCAAAAAAATTGCCCTCTTGGACATTTACTGCAGGAAAACGTGAAGTATTTTTCATTTGAAAAAATCTTCAGTCACCAGGAATTGTTTATGATCCTTCGCACTGATTACCTCATTGCCGATTTTTCATTAGTTTTGTAAGCTAAGGCATTTTGTATAGCCCAGACGATCTCAGAGACCACGTTTGGACTGTTTGAAAAGCTCATTTTTATTTTATCATGAAAGTGAGACTCACTGCTTACCTCGCATGCATGAAAGAAGAGCATAAAAGTAAGTAGTATCAACACAAACTAAGAGATGAGCCATGAAGCAAGGCTGCATGTATCTAAAGATAAAGTCTTGTTAAAAAACTTTGAAATTTTTTGTCCGGAAAATATTTTTGAAATGATAACTTTTTTTCCCCAAAAAGAAAAAACGACAGGGACTGTAAGTCATTACCTTCTCCAAAGAATTTTATACAAATACTTGTTGGGTGTCCATTGCATCTAAAAAACTTTCAAGAGCTTCAACACGTCAATAATATATCTAGCCCTTCAGATCTTCCGTAAAACCCTTGTGGCTCGGTTAAACCGTGTGTAAAAAATTCTTGAGCCTCTTTGGACCGTTCACCTAGATTAAAAAGACTCCAGGGTCCTTTCAGATCACCTCTGAAATCCTTCTGATCTTTTATTTCGGCAAAGTCCCTAATAGCATCTATGAAAAAAAGGCTCTAAAATATATTTTCCAAGGAAACGAGAGTCTTTGCTTACTAAAAGTATGAGAAGGCATGAGAGGTGAAAATTAGCCAATTTTTCTGCTCAAATAATTTGTACAGAGAAGTGACTTTTATCTAGGGATGAAGCCTCTGAGATTGATTTTTAACTCGTCCGAAGGAATCGAGACTTTTTGCTTACTTAATGTAGGACATATCATGAGAATGGTAAGCAGTATAAGACATAAAGTATGCATTCAGGTCTCTGATATAATTTATAGAGAGTCTCTTACTTTCGCCCATAAAATCCTCGGACTTTTTGTCTTAGACAAAACCTCTCCAAACGAATTGAGACTCTTTGCTTACTAAACGCATGACGCATCATGCGAAAGATAAGCAGTATGCGATACAAAATAGGCAGCATTTTGTGCTCAAATACTTTTTATACAGAAGAACAACTTTCTGTGTCTCTAATATTTTCTGCGGACAAAGCCTTTGAGATTAGTTTTTAACTTTTCCGAAGGAATCGAGACTCTTTGCTTACATAACGTAGGATAAAGCATGAGAATGGTAAGCAATATGAGACATAAAGTTTGCAGAAAAACACTAATATATTTGTTAAAAAATATCACTCTCTTTCGCTTACAAAAATCCTCGGACTTTTCATTTTAGGCTTAAGCTACCCAAACGTTTCCGAAGGAATTGAGACTCTTTGCTTCCAAAACATATGACACAGCATGCGAAAAGTAAGCAGTGTGCGGTGTAAATTTGTCATGTTTTCGGTTAAAATATTTTTGTACAGAGGAAGTTGGTGCAGGGCCTCTTATTATTTCTATGAGTAAAAGCTTCGAGATTGATTTTCAAATTTGCCGGAGGAAACGAGACTCTTTGCTTACTTAACATAGGACACAGAATGAGAATGATAAACAGTACGAGGTGTTAAGTAGACAGTCAGACCTCTGATATAATTTATAGAAAGTCTCCTTCTTTCGCCCACAAAAAAATTCTCAGAACTTTTGGTCTTAGAAAACAACTTCCCAAGCGTTTCCAAGGAAGTTGAGATTCTTTGCTTACTGAACGTGTTACCCAACATAAGAAAGGTAAGCAGTATGAGGCGAATTATATAGCTTTTCTACTACATTATTTTCGTAAAAGGAAATAGTTAATGCAAGCCTTGTAATATCTTCTAATCCAAAATATTCGAAGATTGTTGTTTTCATCTTCCGTAGAAGATGAGACTCTATGCTTACTAAACGTATGACACTGCAGGTATGTGGTAAGCAGTATTGGGGAAAAAGTAGACAGTTTTTTAGGTCCCGGTTTCTTTGGAACAAAGAGTTCTAGTTGCCTTTGGGTCTTAGACAAAAATACCCAAGTTTTTTTGCTTCAAAGGAATTGTGATTTTTCGATTACTTAACATATGACGCAGCATGCGAATGGTAAGCAGTATGAGACGGAAAGTAGACAGTTTTTCTACTCAAATAATTCCATATAGGGAAAAGTTTATATCAACTCTTCAATATTTTCTAAGGAAAAAGTTGATGAGCTTTATTTTCACCTCTTCAGAAGAAAACGAGACTCTTCGCTTACTAAACGCATGACACAGAATGCGAATGGTAAGCTGAATAAGGCATAATGTAGGCGGTTTTTCAGTTTACATATTTTTTTGAACCAAAAAAAATCTCCAATATTTTGACATTAATTTTTTAGGGACAAAATGTGATTGTATTTTTTTGTTTGGACAAATAATCTTCGTGTTTGAGGTCATATTTTTTTTCCACAAAAAACCTCTCTATACACCCATTATTCACTCAAATTACTTCATCACTCATTCAAATCACTTGCTTTTCAACTCTATTTGGAATGTTTTTTTCTCTCCTCATAATTGACTGGTTAGATTGGTATGGTGGCGCGGCATAATTGTTTCTAATGTGATGCAACTTATCAACAAATAATCCAAACAATTCCAACATCTTTAATACACAAAGCTGCCGATGCACTCGCAACTGCAGCGGCAACGGCAGCAATTACTGGCTGGGAGATTACAAGAAAATGCAGTATTTATGTTGAAAAACTAACAACGCAAGTCCATAATTATTGTCCGTTCTCCATTCCCCAAATTCTCCGCTCCTTCCTCAACAGCAGCAGCCACTTAACACCCCAACAACTTATGTATCGGAACCGCCATACAATTGATGTCTTTAATATCATTTAGTGGACTCGGCCTCTCACTCTCTTGTCAGCCTGCCAGCCAGCTCTACTGTAAACTGACGACTTGATTTGTTATCATTGGCGTTTGAACTGGGGGGAAAACTAGTGGAAATTACAAATCGAGACGTTGTGAAAATGGTGGTCGTGCATGTAATCAATGATAAATTAATTGTGGTGGGTAATGGAACAATAGTTTGCCCGTTGTTGTTGTCGTTTTCTGCTTGAATTCCTGCCATTTGATAGACAAATGAGAAATGTAAAGTAGTTTGTTATGCGATATAAAGTGTCAAGCGATTGTGAGATATTGCCATTCAAAATGGGAAAATAATGAATTTGTAAATGGGAACAGTTTTTTGATAGGCAATCTATGAAAAAACTACGAGAAAATGAAGGGAAATATCTATTAGTGATATATTTAACATTTCTGAAGGTTTCCGATGAATATGAGATTCTTTGCTTACCAAAGTGGGGACATATAAGCAGAGAAGTAAGCTGTAGAAAACGCAAAGTCAGCAAATTAGTTTCTGATAGGCAATCTTGGAAAAAGTTCTGAGAAAATAAAGGAAAATATCTAATGGTGATATATTTAACATTTCTGAGGGCTTCGGATAAAAATGAGACTCTTTGCTTACCAAACTGGGGACATATAAGCAGAAAAGTAAGCTGGAGGAGATGCAAAGCCAGAAAATCAGTTTCTGACCGACAATCTACGAAAATGTGCTGAGAAAATGAAAGGAAATATCTAATAGTGATATATTTAATATTTTTGAGAGTTTCGGATGAAAATGAGATTTTTTGCTTACCAAAGTGGTGACATATAAGCGGAAAAGTAAGCTGCGTGAAACGCAAAGTCAGCAAATTAGTTTTTAATAGCAATCTTTGAAATAGTTTTGAGAAAATGAAGGAAAATATCTAGTAGTGATATATTTGTCTTTTCTGAAGGTTTCCGATGAATATGAGACTCTTAGCCTACAAAAGTGGGGACATATAAGTAGCAAAGTAAGCTAAATGGAACGCAAAGTCAGCAAATTATTTTTTGATTGGTAAATCTTTGAAAAAGTTCTGAGAAAATGAGGGAAAATATCTACTAGTGATATATTTAACATTTTCGAAGGTGTTCGATGAAAATGAGACTCTTTGCTTACCAAAGTGGGGACACATAAGCAGAAAAGTAAGCTGGAGGAGACGCAAAGCCAGCAAATCAGTTTCTGACAGACAATCTACGAAAAGGTGCTGAGAAAATGAAGGCAAATATCTAATAGTGATATATTTAACTTTTTTGAGGGTTTCCAATGAAAACGAGACTCTGTGCTTACCAAAGTGGTGACATATAAGCAGAAAAGTAAGCTGAATGACACGCAAAGCCAGCAAATCAGTTTCTGACAGACAATCTACGAAAAGGTGCCGAGAAAATGAAGGGAAATATCTAATAGTGATATATTGTACAATTCGGAGGGCCTTCGATGAAAATGAGACTCTTTGCTTACCAAAGTGGTGACATATAAGCAGAAAAGTAAGCTGGAGAAGATGCAATGCCAGCAAATCAGTTTCTTCTGATAGACAATCTTGGAAAAAGTCCTGAGAAAATGAAGGGAAATATCTAATAGTGATATATTTAATATTTTTGAGAGTTTCGGATGAAAATGAGACTCTGTGCTTACCAAAGTGGTGGCATATAAGCAGAAAAGTAAGCTAGATGAAATGCAAAGCCAGCAAATCAGTTTTTGATGGGCAATCTTTAAAAAGGTTCTGAGAAAATGAATATAAATATCCAATAGTGATATATTGTACATTTCTGAGGGTTTCCGATGAATATGAGACTCCTTGCTTACCAAAGTGGGGACACATAAGCAGAAAAGTAAGCTGGATTAAACGCAAAGTCAGCGAATCAATCCCCGGATTGCGAATTTCATTCTATTTTTGTTTTTTATGGAAGAAAAAAATTATAAATTGCCAAACTATTTTATAAAAATAGTAAATCTCTGTTTAGCAATAACATATTCTATGCTTTATGCAGCTTACCTAATTGCTTCCTTTGCATGGGTATGGTAAGCAAAGCAGTCTTCGGAAGTTATTTCTAAAGAAAAAATATTCCTCAGGCTAATATTTTTTTCTTTTTTGGAATTATTCACTTCTATTTGGGAACCGAAAAGTGAAACTTCAGCAACTAGTTATGTTGTGCTTTATACCACTTACCCTTCTCCTTCTATTTCATATAGATTGTAAGCAGTGAGTCTCGTTTTCTCACTACAGCCATAAAAAGCATCGCATGTGATTAAAATATATTTGCAGAACCCTCTAAGCTTCGGTATATTTTCCAATATGAAGGAGGACGATCTCGAAATGGATAATTGTTGAATAGAAAATAAATCAGACTTCAATTCTCCACCAATTTCCACTAAAAAAATGCAGTTTTTATTTATTTATTTTCCATTTCCTCAATTCGAAAATTTTCCTTTCTCCTTAATTTTCTACTACTTTTAGTGGGTGACCCAACAATTTTCAGCTTGTTCATGTCTTCGTCAGCTGCAATCATCTCATTTTCTATGGAATCGCATTTTTGTGTTGACATTTCCCCACCTCGAGCTAAAAATAGCCTGTCAACAAATGAAAATATGGATGCATTGTTTTCCGTATTTGGTGGAGTAATGGGCTGGGTTGGGGTGGCTGCCAGACATTTTCGGAACCAAATGATAAAAATGAAAGCTACATATGCACATAAACTATAGTGTCAAAATGTGTGCTACTTTTCTTTTTTTTCACATTTGTTTTCTTATGGGGGGCTTCCCAGGAAAATCGAAACAGAAAACCACAGAGGAAACTTATCAAAACACCCACCTGTCTGTCAAAGTGTTTGGAAATTTCTGAAAAAGAAACAATGGCATTAATTCAATTTCAAAATATATTTTTTTAGTTGTTGTTACTGTTTGCCAAGCGGCAAAATTTCAAATAGTTAACACCTTTTGGTTTCAGCCACAATGTGGTCCCCTCTCCCACCTTTGGCGTCGACGTTACACCTTCAACTAATTAAAAGGTGTAATTCCGGTTGACTGGTTAAGTCTTGAAACTGTTTAGTTGCCTAATTTATTGCTTACGCTTGAAAGAGTTTTATTTTTCTTTTCTATATTTTTTTCTTCTTTTACGTTCAATACCCTTGAACCATTTGCTCAACATTCCTAAATGAATTTGCAGATAAAAATATTTTCTTCTTTCTTTTTTTTTTTATTTTTGTCAATCTTTTTTTTTGTTTGTTTCTTTGCTTACAAGCTCCCACTTTCTACTTCTCAGAATCTCTCTTTCTCCCCATCATCTTTCATTTTCTTTTTCTAAATATTTTTAGAACTATTTAAGTTTTGGATGTGGCGGCGCAAAAATAAAAGTCATCATAGGCTCGCAAAGGAAACGCATAAAAATTCACTTCGCACTTCGACAACATTGCCCCCATTAACAGCCCCATAGAGCGGTATCAACAAAACTAGAAAAACTAGACGCTTTTACACTTATATCAACCACAGCAAAGAACAAAAAAACCCCATTTGAATATATACTCACTCAATGATTTGATGCAGGAAAACAAGGGCAGCTAAAAAGCAAAATGAAATAAACACCAAAAATTAAAAAAAAAATATTCAAATCAATAAAAAAATTATAGATTAAAATTTATAGTTAATTATTTTTAATATTCAGTAGAGTAATTTTTATGTTCCAGACACTCTCGGTCAAAATTGAGACTCTTTGCTTACCAAAGTGGTGACATAGAAGGTAGAAAGTAAGGTACGTTAAACACAATTTAAGGCGATCAATGCTTAGTCTGAATAGTTTTTTAGGGAAGGATTTTTAGTACTGAACAACTCATCTCTAAACAAATGGGATTGGCATAATATTTGTCAGAACAAAATTTATGTTTTAAATACTCTCCATTGAAGTTGAGGCTCTTTACTTACCAAAGTGGTGAAATAGAAGGTATGAAGTAAGGTGTGATAAGCATAATGTAAGGCGATCAATGCATAGTTTGAATATTTTCTAGGGAAGGATTTTTAATACTGGAGTAACTCATCTATAGACAAATGAAATTGAAGTATAGGCACGAGTTTCCGATGAAGATGAGACACTTCGCATACCAAAGTCATGAGTTAGGAGCATAAATGTAAGCAGTATTACGGTCAGTGTGGAAAATCAATTCGCTGTCAATAATTCCTTTTTTTACACCAGTTTGTATTGAAAAATATCGAAAAAAATAATTGAATTGAGATAAATTTCACATTTTCTGAGTCTTCAGTTAAAGATAAGACACGGTGCTTACCAAAGCCGTGAAATATAACCAGGAAAGTATGTAGTGTTAGATGTAATTTGAAAAAATTATTTGCTAGTTTTAGATTTTTTTATGGAAGGATTTTATATTCTTGTTATCTCATCAGAATAATATAATTGTCCTATAAGTTTCTGAAGAAGATGAGATCCTTTGCTTACCATAATCCTGATAAGGAGGCACTTATATAAGCAGTGAAAAAGGGCAAAGTTAAAATATCGGTTTTGAATCTGCATTCAAAATTTTTTTTCTCAGTCAATAATTTTTCCCGAAGGAGTAGAATGAGGAATTAGGTAAAAATATTCAATTTAGGTAGATTTCATATTTTCTGAGCCTTCAGTTAAATATTAGAAAAGGTGCATACCAAAGTCGTGAAAAATAAGCAGGAAAGAAAGCAGTGTTAGATGTAATTTGAAAAAACTATTTGCTAGTTTCCGATTTTTTTGGAAGATTTTTTAAGTATTGCGTATATTTCCTGTAAACAATATAGATTACAATATTTGCAGAAAATTCTTTGGAAGATGAGACACTTCACTTACCCAAATCATTACACGGAGGCAGAAATGTAAAGAGAGCTGGGGTAAAGGTTGACAAAATAATTATTTTAATAGTTTTTTTTATTCAATATTTTTTTTAATATTTTTTTTCAATAGGAAAATAAAACTATGTAGCTGGTTAATATTGGGACACTTTGCTTACCATATACATGATTTACATGCAATTAAGTAAGTGGTGCCAGGCATAAGTTTTTTTTGCCATTAATGCTCAGTTTGATATTTTTATTAAAAGATTTTTTAAGTATTGCGCATATTTCCTGTAAACAATATAGATTACAATATTTTCAGAAAATTCTGAGAAAGATGAGACACTTCACTTACCCAAATCATTACACGGAGGCAGAAATGTAAATAGATCTAGGGTGAAGGTTGAAAAATAATTATTTTAATAGTTTTTTTTTATTCAGTATTTTTTTTTTTTAATATTTTTTCAATAGGAAAATAAATCTATGTAGCTGGTATAGGCAGTTCTGCTAATATTGAGACACTTTGCTTACCATATGCATGAATTACATGCAATTAAGTAAGTGGTGCCAGGCATCATTTTTTTGCCATTACTGCTCAGTTTGATATTTTTATTAAAATATTTTTAAGTTATGCATATATTTCCTGTAAACAATTTAGATTAAAATATTTAGAGAAAATTCTGAGAAAGATGAGACACTTCGCTTACCCAAATCATTACACGGAAGCAGAAATGTAAACAGTGCTAGGGTAAAGGTTGAAAAAATAATTATTTTAATAGTTTTTTTTATTCAGTATTTTTTTTAATATTTTTTTCAATAGAAAAATAAAACTATGTAGCTGGTATAGACAGTTCTGCTAATATTGGCACACATTGCTTACCATATGCATGAATTCCATGCAATAAAGTAAGTGGTGCCAGGCATCATTTTTTTGCCATTAATGCCCAGTTTGATACTTTTATTAAAAGATTTTTAAGTTATGCATATATTTCCTGTAAACCAAATAGATTAAAATATTTGGAGAAAATTCTGAGAAAGATGAGACACTTCGCTTACCCAAATCATTACACGGAGGCAGAAATATAAACAGAGCTAGCGTAAAGTTTGAAAAAAATAATTATTTTAATAGCCTTTTTTATTCAGTATTTTTTTTTTAATATTTTTCAATAGGAAAATAAAACTATGTAGCTGGTATAGACAGTTCTGCTAATATTGAGACACTTTGCTTACCATATGTATGAATTACATGCAATTAAGTAAGTGGTGCCAGGCATCATATTTTTGCCATTAATGCTCAGTTTGATATTTTTATTAAAAAATTTTTAAGTTATGCATATATTTCCTGTAAACAATTTAGATTAAAATATTTGGAGAAAATTCTGAGAAAGATGAGACACTTCGCTTACCCAAATCATTACACGAAGGCAGAAATGTAAACAGTTCTAGGGAAAATGCTGAAAAGCAATTAAATAATAGCATTTTTTTATTCAGAATTTTTTTTTTTTCTGAAAATTAAATATTTTTCAATAGGAAAATAAAACTATGCAGCTGATTTTTTGTAAATATTGAAGATATACCATTTGGCTTTTTAGTTGCCCCTTAAAAAAGTTTGACGATAAACAATATTTAAACCGATGACAAAATAGTCTACAACTTACAAAAATGGAATAGAATTTACACTCCCAGCAATTATTTGATAATTTAAACCCAAAGCACTGCCCTTCTATGCGATAATTATATAGCTTGCCTTATATTAGAAATAAAAAAAAAATAATAATAAATAAAATTAGAAAAAATATAATTGTGGTTTATTAATGAGGAAGGAAAATATGAGATATTCTTTGCGGTTTTGATATTTTTTCCATTGTTTTTATTTTCGATTATTTAATGACCTGTTTTCTTTGAGTGTGTCATTTCTCCCCTCATAACTCACAACAGCAGCAGCAGCAGCTGCTATATTTAGATCATTCAAATGAATGCCTCTTTTCCAAGGAAATGCATAATTTCAGCATGACACTTATTTTCTGGCGAAAGATTAAAAAAATTCGTTGGCTGTATCTGCAAGATGTTGCGTTGACAATTTTGTTTAACAAATATGTCAGGTTTAAGAGATGCTTGCTGGCTGGCTGCAAGACGCATGTGTTTGGGGTTATGAAAAATATTTAAATATTTCAAACCATTTTTTCACACCAGCAGGAAAAAGAAATATTGAAAATTTCCCAGAGCTCATTTTTCCAATTTCTTTTATTTTTGTATTTTTTTTTTCAGAATAACATTCATGAGTGGCATAATCATTGTCTGCGCACACGCTTGACGTATTCAATTCTTTTGTGTTTATTTTTTTTTTTCAATTTTTGCACTCATTTGAAGCAAATAATTACAAAATTGCACTGCCATTGTCCAAATGCCTGGCTTGTTGTTTAATTCTTTGTAAAACATGGGTGGGCGGGCTTCTGGTCGACTACTTCCTTTCTTTCAATTTTCAATTGAAAATATTCATTTGTTGAGTATTCATTGCAATGATGGTGTACATCGAGTGATTTCATTATTTGTTTTGTTTTTTTTAATAAATAAATCCATTGGCATGTGGCAATTTTCCAAAAGAGAAATTACAGATTGGCAACAATTTGCATTTCCTTCAGAAAAAAAATCTTCGAATTGTGGTTAGTCTCCAAGAAATATTTTTAAAAAAATAACAATTATATATTGTCTTCAAAAATATTTTTTAAAAATCCAAGGGTATAGAAAGTCTCCAAAAAATTAAATTAAAAAAAAAATATTTTTCTAAATAATGTCTATAAAAATATTTTTAAAAAATCCCAGATTATAGTCTCCACGAAATATTTTTTTTTAAATCCTCGAGCATAAAAAGTCTCCAAAAATATTTAAAAAAAGTTAAAATTATAAATGCTCTTCTTAAAAAAATACAATTATAGTCTCCAATAAAAAATCCAAAATTATAGTCTGCGAGAAATATTTTTTAAAATCAATAAATCTCCAAAAATATTAAAAAAATAATATATGTATTATTTTAAAACCCACGAGAATAAATTGTTTCCAATAAATATATATTTTTAATGTTCGGGTATTTAAAGTCTCCGAAAAAATATATATTTTTAAATCCACGTAATAATAGTATCTAATAATATTTTTTTTAATTCCACGAGTATAAAAACTCTCTAAAAAATATTTTTTGGAAAATCCACAAGTATACAAAGTCTCAAAAAATATTTAAAAAAATTACTACAATAGGTAGTATTCAAAAAATATTTTTTTAAAATCTGCAAATATAAATAGTCTCCTATTTTTTGTTTCACAAGTGTAGAAAGTCTCTAAAAATATTTTTAAAATCTCCACGTATTTATAAACGTGTCTCCAAAAAATATTTTTAAGAAAACCGCGTTTAAAGAAGTCTAAAAAAATATTCTTAAAAAATCCGCGTTTATAAATAGTCTCCAAAAATATTTTTAAAAACTTCGCGTTTAGAAATAGTCTCCAAAAATATTTTTAAGAAAACCGCGTTTATAGATGGTCTCCAAAAATATTTTAAAAACTCCACGTTTAGAAATAGTCTCCAAAAATATTTTTAAAAAATCCACGTTTCAAAATAGTCTCCAATTTTTATTAAATCCACTTTTTTAATATTCTCAATTTTTTTTAATCCACGTTTATTAATAGTCACCAATTTTTATTTAATCCACTTTTTTAATATTCTCCATTTTTTTAATCCACTTTTTTAATATTCTCCATTTTTTTTTAATCCACGTTTATTAATAGTCTCCAATTTTTATCAAATCCACGTTTATTAATAGTCTCCAATTTTTGTCAAATCCACGTTTATTAATAGTCTCCAATTTTTATCAAATCCACGTTTATTAATAGTCTCCAATTTTATTTAAATCCACGTTTATTAATAGTCTCCAATTTTAATCAAATCTACTTTTATTAATATTCTCCATTTTTTAAATCCACGTTTATTAATAGTCACCAATTTTATTTAAATCCACGTTTATTAATAGTCTCCAATTTTTTTTAAACCCACGTTTATTAATAGTCTCCAAAAAATATTTTTAAAAAATCCACGTTTACTAATAGCCTCCAAAAAATATTTTTAAAAAATCCACGTTTATTAATAGTCTCCAATTTTTTTTAACCCAGGTTTATTAATAGTCTCCAATTTTTTTAACCCACGTTTATTAATAGTCTCCAGTTTTTTTTAACCCAGGTTTATTAATAGTCTCCATTTTTTTTAAACCCACGTTTGTTATTAGTCTCCAATTTTTTTGAATCCACGTTTATTGATACTCTCCAAAAAATATTTTTAAAAAATCCACGTTTATTAATAGTCTCCAATTTTTTTAACCCACGTTTATTAATAGTCTCCAATTTTTTTTAACCCACGTTTATTAATAGTCTCCAATTTTTTTTAACCCACGTTTATAGATAGTCTCTAAAAAATATTTTTAAAAAATCCACGTTTATAGATAGTCTCCAAAAAATATTTTTAAAAAATCCACGTTTATAGATACTCTCCAAAAAATATTTAAAAAAATCCACGTTTATAGATAGTCTCCAAAAATATTTTTAAAAATCCACGTTTATGAATAGTCTCCAAAAGATATTTTTAATTAAAAATCCACGTTTATAAATAGTCTCCAAAAAATATTTTTTAAAAAATCTATATTTATAGTCTCAAAAAATATTTTTAAAAAATCAACATTTAAAAATAGTCTCCAATTTTTTTTTAAATCCACGTTTATAAATAGTCTTAAAATACTTTTAAAAAATTTACGTTTATAACTAGCCATAAATAATAATTTTAAAAAGTTCACGTTTGTAGATAGTCATAACAAATATTTTTAAAAAATCCACGTTTATATATAGTCTTCAAAAATTATTTAAAAAAATCTGCGATAACAAATAGCCTCCAAAAATATTTTTGGTAAATGGTCATCCAAAATATTTCCATATATATACACATTTTTTTAGTTCACAATTTTTTTTTTCAAAAATTCTAAATTGTTTATATCCTCAAAAAACAATTTTTTATTACATCTTCAGATGAAAATTTAAAAAAAATTCTTTTAAAAAATCCACGATGAAAGAAGTTGATTTAAAAAATTAAAAATTTTCAATGCCACCATTAATATTGTACTGCGAACATTTATATCTTGTTTTGTCTTCATTTATGTCAGAATTCGTAATTTGTGTTCTTCTCATCGCATTGTGTGTGACACATCCCAAGATCTGTGATGCCATATTTTAACGCCTCAACTAAATAGTTGCGGGCTCCATTATGTCGCTGACAGTGAATGTTTTCCTCGGCCAAACCCCCACCTCTCTTCCTTTGTTTCTTTTTCGTAAGGAAATGTCATAAAAATGCAACCACACATCTTGTGCACATTTTAGTTATGGAAAAGTCATAATCTTGCTTGTACAATTTAATAGAATTTAATTTATTGTGTATTTTTTACATATGCATACACTCGAGCAAAAAAGTTAAACAAAATATTATATTTTTTATAATTTTTTTTCTTTGGATAATTTATAATTTCTTTAATGAATGTATCTTTATCCCTTCCCTACACCCCCGGCTTAACTAGGTCAGCAGACTCTCTTTGATCTTTGCCTTTTTTCTTTGCCCAAGAATTTGAAACCTTTAAGGGACTTAGCAAAAGTACCTAAGCTAAAGAAGTCATGGTAATTTCCAACACCTCCATGCCAGCCAAACCAAACCTCCCTCACCACAACACTTTGGATACAATTTCAATGCGTTGTTATGTGGCTAACCACTTGGTAAAGTCATGTTAAACTTCAGCGCATAAAACTACATTGTGGCTAGGAAAAAATAAAATCTGCATTTGATAAAATGGAAATAACATTTTAATGTGCTTATCATAGCAAAGGGTGGATGGGATGGGGGTCTTTTCGAAGACACACTTTTTGTTCTCTTCTTCAAATCTTTAATTCAAAAGAAAAACTATGCGGTTGGAAGATTGTCGGAGGAGGTCTTATTGTTAATGGGTTAAGTAAGTGCAGCCAAGTGCAAAATTTGTGTCTGTAATATAATACAACAAAAACTCGTTGTTGTTGTTTTATTTCTCTTCTTAATTCTCCTTTCTTTTTTCCATAAAATAAAACACAACAAAGACATGGAATTTTATGTAGCAGAATAATATGTAGTTAACGACCATTGTTAATTGGGCTATCAAGAGCAGCTGGACAAAGGAATAATAAACTTGGATTTTTAAGAAAAATTCGTAATTTTAAATAATTTTAAATGTCCTTTCTTTAAAAGTAAATTCTTAAAATTTTGAAATTCTACTTGGAGACTTCTTTAAATGAAGATTTTTTAAAAATACTTATTTAAGATTTTTTAATATATTTTTTGGTGACTATTTATAATCATGGAATTTTAAGATCACGTTCCCTAAACGTGAGTTATCTTAAAAACGAATTTTGGAGACTTCATAAAAACATGGCTTTTTAAAAAAAATTTGGAGAGTTTCGTTAAACATTGATTTTTAAAAAAATATATATTTCTGTATAATTTCCATAAACGTGGATTTTTTAAAAAATATTTTTGGAGAGTGGATTTTTTAGAAATATGTTTGGAGAGTTTCCATATATGTGGATTTTTTAGAAATATTTTTGGAGTATTTCCATAAACGTGGATTTTTTAGTAGTACGTTTTGGAAAATAGTTAAAAACTTGGATTTCTTAAAAACATTTTGTGGAGAATTTTTGTTGATGTAAATGTTTAAAAAATTTTTTTTTGGAGAATTTCTGTTAAGGCAAATTTATAAAAAATATATATTTTTGGAAAATTTCTGTAAGGTAAATTTTTTAAAAATATTATTTGGAGACATTTGTTTAAAAATATTTAAGAATTTCGGTAAAGGTATTTTTTTTTAAATACTTTTTAGACTAATTATAAACGTGGATTTTTTAAAAATATTTTTTGGAGACTAATTATAGACGTGGATTTTGTTAAAATATTTTTTGGAGAATAATTATAAACGTGGATTTTTTAAAAATATTTTTTGAAGAATAATTATAAACGTAATTTTTTAAAAATTGTTTTTGGAGATATTCCATTAACCTGAATTTTTTAATAATATTTTTTGGAGATATTCCATTAACCTGGATTTTTTAATAATATTTTTTGGAGACTTTCTTTAGATGTAATTTTTTTAAAATATTTTTTTGATATATTTCATAAACGTGGACTTTTCAAAAATATTTTTTGGAGACTTTTAATAAACGTGGAGTTTTTAAAAATACTTTTTGGAGACTATTCATAAACGTAGACTTTTTAAAAATATTTTTTTAGACTTTTAATAAACGTGGAGTTTTTAAAAATATTTTTTGGAGACTATTTATAAACGTGGACTTTTCAAAAATATTTTTGGAGACTATTTATAAACGTGAAGTTTTTAAATATATTTTTTGGAGACAATTTAAAAATTTGGATTTTTTTGTAGGTTTTTTTTTAGGATTTCCACAAACTTGTATTTTATATATATATTTTTTTGGGATTCCCACAAACGTGGATTTAAAAAAAATATTGACTTACTTTAAATGTGGATTTTTAAAAAAAAATATATAGACTTTCTCTAAACCTTGGATTGAAAAAAAAAAATTTCAAATATTTTTTTTTGGAGATATTCCATAATCGTGGATTTTTTTTAAATATTTTTTGTAGACTTTCCATAAACGTGGATTTAAAAAAAATATTGACTTTCCATAAACTTGATTTGTTTAAAAATATTTTTTGTAGACTTTCCATCACGGTGGACTTTTAAAAAATATGTTTTGGAGACCACTTATAAAAGTGGATTTTTTAAAAATATTTTTTGTGTAAATAATTTTTAACACTGATTTTTGTAAAATGTGTCTAATCTTTTTTAAAAATAGTTTTTTAGGGCGTAAATGTCTCCACTTAGTAACAACTATTTTATCCAAAGGTCGCTAATGACAATTCGTATAAATTGAATTTCCAACAATTTAACGACTTTACAACGACCCTGATATCATTTATTTTTATCACTAACTAGTTCTGCCATAAAAGCGACTACAAATCACGCTGCAAGAATTTCGAAAATAAAACGCATTGCAAAAAAAAAAAAAAAACAATAAAGAGACGTAACTGACGTCGTTAAGTCTTGCAAAACTAAAAAAAAAAACAAAAACCACATGAGCGGAATATGCGACGACAGTAAATTGTCGAACTATTTGCAATAAATGTTCCATGGAAATTGCACTCCAACAGACACACTGACTGACGGACAATGTAGAAATCTCGTCACCAAAAGAATCGGAAAGGGGTGCGGGAAGAGAGTCCTTTAAATTATTTGTTAGAAATGAGAGATAGAGAGAGGGAGAGAAAATCGTTTTAGAAAAAGAATTGTGACCATAATAAAGTCAGTAAAAAATACTGCCTACACTGGCCAGCGACAACTGCATAGTTATGGCCATAGTTGGTTATGACCGGGCTAAGTAAGCGGTTTTAACTATTTATGGCAAATCTGCAATGGCATGAAATGGCAAATACATTTAATCATACACGGTTAAAAAATAGGAAATTTCATATAAAACTATTTTTAAAATATTTTTTCTGTTTAAAAATATTTTTCGGATAATATTTTCAATGGAAAAACGTTGTCCGGATACCATTTTCGATAAGAAAATATTATCCGGATAACATTTTCTATAGAAAAATATTATCCGAATAACATTTTCTATGGGAATACATTATCCGGATAAGATTTTCTATAGGAAAACATTATCCGGATAATATTTTCTATAGGAAAACATTATCCGGATAACATTTTCTATACGAAAACATTATCCGGATAACATTTTCTATAGGAAAACATTATCTGGATAAAATTTTCTCTAGGAAAACATTATCCGGATAACATTTTCTTTAGAAAAAATGTATCCGTATAACATTTTCTATAGAAAAATATTATCTGGATAAAATTTTCTATAGGAAAACATTATCCGGATAACATTTTCTTTAGAAAAAATGTATCCGTATAACATTTTCTATAGAAAAATATTATCCGGACAACATTTTCTATAGAAAAAATTATTTGGATAACAGAAAAATATTATCCGGATAACAATTTCAATAGAAAAATATTATCCGAATAATATTTCCTATAGAAAAATATTATCCGGTTAAAATTTTCTATAGAAAAACATTATCCGGATAACATTTTCTATACGAAAACATCATCCGGATAACATTTTCTATAGAAAATATCATCCGGATAACATTTTCTATAGAAAAATATCATCCGGATAACATTTTCTATAGGAAAATACTATCCGGATAACATTTTCTATAGGAAAATACTTTCCGGATAACATTTTTTATCGGAAAATATTATCCAGATAACATTTTCTATAGAAAAATACTATCCGGATAACATTTTCTATCGGAAAATATTACCAGATAACATTTTCTATAGAAAAGTATTATCCGAATAATATTTTCTATAAAAAAATATTATCCGGATAAAATTTTTTAAAAGAAAAATATTATCCGAATAAAATTTTCCAAAGGAAAATATTATCCAGATAACATTTTCTATAGAAAAATGTTATCCGGATAACATTTTCTATAGAAAAATATTATGCGGATAACATTTTCTACAGAAAAATATTATGCGGATAAAAAAAAATAAAAAATATTATCCGAATAAATTATCCGCATAAAATTTTCTATAGAAAAATATTATCCGGATAAAATTTTCAATAAAAAAATATTATCCGGATAAAATTTTCTATAGAAAAATATTATCCGGATAAAATTTTCTATAGAAAAATATTATCCGGATAAAATTTTCTATAGAAAAATATTATCCGAATAATATTTTCTATAGAAAAATATTATCCGAATAATATTTTCTATAGAAAAATATTATCCGGAAAAAGAAAATATTATTCGAATAACATTCTCTATGTGAAAACATTATTCGGATAACATTTTTATAGGAGAATTTTTGTCTCAGTGTATATTTCTAAAGTTTTTGTTGGCTCTTTGTGGATTTGCTGGAAAAAAATCTCCGTTTTTCCTTTACCATTGCAATTTCCCCTATAAGGCGCAAGCAACTTTGTCGTGTGCTCTCCAATGTTAAACGACATTCATTCTCTTGATTTTGTTTTTGTTGTAGATTTCATGACATAATAGTTTAAATATCTACTCATAAGTTGAAGCGTTTGTTTAAAGGCTTAGTAGTAACAAAACAAACCTTTGCATATCTTTGGGATTAAGAACAATTGAAAGAGGATTTGGGTCAATGGGGTCTGAAATGTTAGAAACGGATTGAGAACTCTTGAGAGAAAAATACTAAAATTGGAGTCCCCTCTTTTTCCATTAAAATATGATTTTTAAAAGAAAATCTACTTGAATTTCTCATCACACTAATTAATAATTCATTAAACAAATTATAAATGTTTATTAATTCCCAACAATATGGGAAAATGTTCTAGACGTCTCCTTCTCCTTGTTCTTCTTCTTTTTCATTATTATTTGTTTATTTTTCTTGTTGTTGCTGCTGTTGTTTCATTTTTGTTCTCTGGGGCCACCAGAGATCATCAAAGTTATCAAAGAGGCCACACAGCCAGTCTTGTGAATTAATTTTTTTTAGACATGAGAATCTTTTCGGTAGACATCAGCTGTATATTTTCGTTTGATACTTGCGTTTTTTTAATTATATTTTTTTGTTGGCTGCCTTCATTTAACCTTCAATACAACACGAAATGTTTTGTTTGTTAAGACCCAAGTATTTTTTTTTTGTGTTTAATTTGCCTTTGTTCTTGTTGTTTTCCAATATTAATTCGCTTAAAGTGGATTTCGGATTTTAATTAAATTGAAGTGGAATCATTGAATATTACCAGCATAGAGGCTAAGGTCGGGGGCAAAAAAAATGTGTTAAGGAATTTTTTGATAAAAAATTATTTTGATAAAATCCGCATTAATTTGGGAGTTTAAAAATATTTAAAAAGTATCAGCAATTATAGGTGGCGCTTTGAAAAATATTTGAATACAATTTACAATTCATAATTGAAACAAGCAAAAAAGCTGTAAGTTCGGCCGGGCCGAACTTTGAATACCCTCCACCATTTGGTACAGATTTGGCAATTTTCAAAAAACTAAAATCCATTAAAAATTCTGTTAAAATCTTAAAAATACCGAATGTAGCCATACGCAACTTTTGTCATAAGCCTGCACAGACAATTTTCTGTAATAGGCTGTAGTGTTCATTACGAACTTCAAATACTAAATTTGAAACAATTCCGGTAAATAATGTCGCTGAAATCATAAAAAGACCGAATATGGGGAGGTTCCGTTATATGGGGGCTATACGACGATGTGGACCTACATGGCCCATTTTCTGTACTAAATTTGAAATAGTTCCGGTAAATAATGTCGCTAAAATCATCAAAATACCGCATATCGGGAGGTACCGTTATATGGGGGCTATACGAAGACGTAGACCTGCAGAGACAATTTTCTGTCATAGGCTGTAGTATCCATTACGAACTTCAAATACCAAATTTGAAACAATTCCGGTGAATAATGTCGCTAAAATCATCAAAATACCGCATATCGGGAGGTACCGTTATATGGGGGCTATACGAAGACGTGGACATACATGGCCCATTCTTTGTCTTATGCTGTTGTATCCATTACGAACTTTGAATAGCAAATTTGAAACAACTCCGGTAAATGATGTTGCTAAAATCATCAAAATACCGAATATGAGGATGTACCGTTATATAGGGGCTATACGAAGTCGTGGACCTACATGGCCCATTTTCTGTATTGGGCTGTAGTATCCATTAAAAACTTCAAATACCAATTTTGAAACAATTCCGATAAATGATGTCGCTAAAATAATCAAAATACCGCATATCAGGAGGTACCGTTATATGGGGGCTATACGAAGATGTGGACATACATGGCCCATTTTCAATACCAAAAGTCCCGAAGACATAATACACATTTGAGTAAATTTTTATCAACTTACTTCATTTCGGTCGGAAGCTAGAGTGATTTCCAAAGACAGATAGACGGATAGACGGACAGACTGACGGACATAGTTAAATCGACATAGAATTTTATGCTGATCAAGAATATATATAAAATGTATATTTCGAATTGTTACAAATATACCCTCCATACTATGGTGGCGGGTATAAAAAGACCTAAACAATATTTTCCAAACAAATCCAAAAAATAATGTCCCTAGTTCTTAGGGATTGCCTGGAATCTGTTTTTTCCATTTTCCCAGGAAATTTCTTCTTACAGAAAAAATATGTTTCAGAGGGTTTTTCTTATAACAAACGACATTGCCCAGTTTTTTGGAAATATTTGCTATAAGCGAAAAATCGATCCGAGTTTTCTGGAAAAAACAGGCTTCCAGTTTGTGGTTATAAAATTCGATGCCCAGTGTATTGGGCGATCTTTTTCATATAGAAAAAAATTTAATCCTCTGGGTACTGGTCAAAGTATTTTAAAAAAAGTCCACGATTGTATTTGTCATTAATTTTTTTCTAACTCCAAAAAAAGAAAAATTACAACAACAACTTTTTTTAGAGATGTTCCCTTTTCTATTTCCTTAATCAATTTCCAAATTCAATTACCAAGTAATTTATTTTTCAATTTTCATGCACTTCCTTTTAATTCTTTTTTCTCCCTCCTAGAAAAAAATCAATAAAAATCTCGTACCCTTTGCCTCTCTCTCTTAACCTCCATTTGCGTGTGTGGTTGTGTTGCTACCCCCTTGTTTTTTGTTCTGCTATAGCTGTTGTAATTACAATAAAGTTATGTTACATGTAATGCAATTACAATTTAATTTGTATCAGCTACCTGAATACACTTGCCCCCCTCTTTGCGGAGGTAATAACGAGTTGTGCCTGTGGCCAGAGAACACTGCAGTTTTTCCACTCCATTTAAAAGGTGGCAGAAAATCGCAGAAAGAAGGGGAGCAAAACCTCAACTACAAAAAAAAAAAAAAAAAAAAAATGGGGTCGTCTTCTACATGGCCACATTAATTCTCTGTCTGCAGCGTATTGTAAGCTATAATTTAGCATAAAATTGTATGCAATTTGTTGTTGTTTAAAAACGAATTTTATTTTAACCTGTACTTTATGAGAGGCAAACAAAAACAAATTGTTATCAGGTGTGGGATAGATGGCACATGTCATGGATACGCAATGGGGATGGGGTGCTTGGAGAGTGATTGATATACTAGATATAGCTTTATAAAATGTTTAAAAAATCTGATGACTATAGAATACCCTTAAATAATTTTTTCAAAATTCTTGGTCTAAAGAATATTTTTTTTAAAAATCCTTGAGTGTAGATGGCCGTTAAAGAAATAGGCTTTACTCTAGTTTCGTAAAATCTCGTCAATTTTTGGTGGGTATTTTTACCCTGATTCCGGGAAACTATTTATACCCTATACCACAAGGGGGGGCAGGGTATTATGGCTTTGTGCATTTGTTTGTAACAAGCAAAAGGAAACGAGATAGACCCATAGTTCCTTTTGATGATCTGCATAGAATCACATTCTGAATCGATTTTTGGATGTCCGTCCATCTATCCGTCCGTCTGTCCGTCTATCCATGTTTTTTTGTAAACAAAGGTCTTTTTGTAAACAAAGGTCGCATTTATTGCCCGATCCCGATGAAATTTTGCACAAATCATTTGTTTGACCCAAGGACGTACCCAATTGGAATTGAAGAGAATCGGTCAAAATTTAGATATATCTCCCATATATATCTTCGTCCGATTTGCCTTTTATTGGGCACCGAACGTGTAATATCAGTCCAAATAGTATGGAATTTTGCACATAAGACCAAATTTAGCCTAGAAACTAGTATGTCAAATTTGGTGAAAATCGGCTCAGATATAGCTATATCTACCACATATATATTGTTCATCCGATGTGTTATTTTTGCCGTCCGCAGCCGTAATATGCACACTGTAACAACGATTTTCGGGGAAATATATCAAATACATCTCAGAACTACCTTAGCTAAATTTTATCGCAGTCGGTTCAGATTTGGATATAGCTCCCATATAAATCTTCGTCCGATTAGCCTATTATTGTGCACCAATCGTGTCAGAATTGCCCAAATTTGGATGGAATTTGGCACTTAAGACCGAATTGAGTCTAGAAGCTAGTATGTTAAATTTGGTGAAAATCGGTTCAGATATAGCTATAGCTCCCATATATATTGTTCATCCGATTTGTTATTTTTGTCCTCCGCAGCCGTAATATGCTCTCTGTAACAACGATATTCGGGGAAAGATATCAAATACAGCTCAGAAATATCTTTGCCAGATTTTATCGAAATCGGTTCAGATTTGGATATAGCCCTGCATATATATTTTCCTCCGATTTGCTTTTTATTGTGCACCAATCGTGTAAAATGAGTCCAAATGGGATGGAATTTGGTACTTACGACCGAATTGAGTCTAGAAACTAGTATGTCAAATTTGGTGAAAATCGGCTCAGATATAGCTATATCTACCACATATATATTGTTCATCCGATGTGTTATTTTTGCCGTCCGCAGCCGTAATATGCACACTGTAACAACGATTTTCGGGGAAATATATCAAATACAGCTGAGAAATGCTTTTGCCAAATTTTATCGAAATCGGTTCAGATTTGGATATAGCCCTCCATATATATTCTCCTCCGATTTGCTTTTTATTGTGCACCAATCGTGTAAAATGAGTTCAAATGGGATGGAATTTGGTACTTACGACGGAATTGAGTCTAGGAACTAGTGTGTCAAATTTGGTGAAGATCGGTGAAGATCGAATGATCCTGGTCTAGCCTGAGTCTTTAACCCGGACTTTCGAGTCAAAATCTGGTATCCCTGGTCCGCTTCAGTAGAAAAAAATTGTTTCCCGGTATCAGGGTTAAAAATACCTAACTCTGGAAAAAATTCGAAAAATGTTTTTAGATATTTTAAAGGGTCATTGGAAGTCGTGGATTTTTAAAAATATTTTTTGGAACTTCTCAGATTTCTCGGATTTTTTTTTTAAATTTTAATTTTAATTTTTTTTACATTTTTGTAATCGTTAATTTTTAAAAATAAATTTTCGGATCTATTTATAATTTATATTATTATTTAAGGTATCATTATATATTATTATTTCTTTAATTATTTTTTTCGAACATAATTTTTTCCTGGCTTCTTTGAAAACTTTTTTCTAAAAGATTTTTTTTTCTAAGGATATTTCCCTATTTTATTCCAGCAAAATCGAATGTGAATAGAATTGCAATGCAATGACAAGGTTAATAACCGGAAGCCATTTAACCGGATACAGTAACAAATCGACAAAAGCCTCGATGTTTTCAATGGCCACTGTTTTTGTTTTTGCATTCCTTCTGACAGCCACAGCATAGCCTTGCAGCAGCAGTCATCTCAACACACATCCTGTCAATGTTTCTAAATTTGCCTTATTTAGATGTTATTCTATTATTGGACATGGAGAGGAGGAATATGATGGGTTACAGTTTTCCTACAACAACAAGAATTACAATAATAACAAGTGGTGATAGGATAACAATGCGCATGTCCTTCGTAAATAGAGGATGAATAGAAATGCATGCAAAGGTTGTATCGGTATATGGTATATGACGGCATGTTATGATGCAAGGAATTTATATTTTTAGGGGGGGGGGGGGTGAGTTTGGGAGCACAAGGGGTGGTAGGACATAACACAACAAGGGGGCCCAAACGGAGAAAGGCATCTCATAAAATATTTAACAAGTTGTCGTGCAAATCAAACAGAAAATTTGAAGCAACCCAGCCAGGAAACAAAAATAAATAACAGGACTAATGAAGAAGTTTCTCTACTGTATATGTCTATGTCTAGCTCCTTCCATTACCCCTGCTCCACCTTATTTTTCCTTGTTCCAATTTTCCTCTGGGGCGACAAAAATGTACGACAATTTGGCGTCGTTTTTATTTTTGTAGGGTTTCAGATAGCGTGTATCTCATCAAAATTAACTACGGATTTTTATAGGAATGACTCATACATGTGTTACAACAACAACGGCAACAAAAATTGCTGAGGACATAAAAAAACTGAAAAGGGAATATTTGTTTTTGTTTTGTTTTTTTTTTCATGGTGCGTAGAAAGTTTTCTGGTGGCAACAACGAGGGCAATGACGACGTTCAGGCGGCTGGTGGTTATTTTGTGTTTTGAGTTTGTGAGGGGTTCAAACTTTCAAAGGATATTTCAAGGATACCACCACCCGGTCTATAAATGAAACAAAGTAACTTTATTTGAATGACAACATTTCCGGTTTATTGATGGCAAAAACGTGTTGCTGTAACAGCAAAATTTAATGCAAACGTAACAGAAACGGAGGACAAAGTAAATCCAAAAAAAAAGCCGACATCTAAACCGAAAAGGAAGTTAAATGAGATTGACATTAAGCGGTCAATGGATTAAATTTCCAATGAACTCTGACAAAAACTTGGTACGCAATTGAAGAAAGGAGATTTTTTAGCCTTCGAAATTGTCAAAAATGTTTAAAAATTATTCGAAAAAAATCCGATGCCCAGAGTACGGGACGATTTTTTTTCGTAGAGAAAAAAATCGATCCTCAGAATATTAGGCGATTTTTTTCGTATAGAAAAAAATTCGATGTCTAGTACACTGTCAGATTTTTTTTTTGGCATTTTTTTTTCATATAAAAAAAATTCGATCGAATATTGGGCGATTTGTTTCGTATAGAAAAAAATGTTGCCCAGTGTACTCTGCATTTTTTCGTATAGAAAAAAATTCGATCCCAGAGTCCTGGGCGATTTTTTTCGTATAGAAAAAAAATCGATGCACAGTGTACTGGAAGTTTTTTTTTTTCGTATAGAAATACAAGGAGAGATAAAAAAACCACAACAAAGTCAAACGCCATAATTTTTACATTTTTTTTAAATTTTATTGAATGAAAGCAAAAAATGTCGGAAATAGCATGAACTTTTAGAATAAGTTTAGAATTGTTCGAATTGGTCACCTTTGGCACGAATTATGGCCTTCAAACGGCCAATGAAACCGTCACACGCTACACCAATGTTGCTCCGCGGTATTTTGGCCCATTCCCTCGGCGAAGCGCTTGCTTGAGGTGACCGACATTTTGGCATCTTTTTTAGTGCCAACCTTGCTTTCCAAAATTCTTCCGGCCCAATAGTCCAACGGAATGATATCCCGAGATTTTGGTGGCCATTGTGCGCTGGAAATGATTCGAGGAACTTCACTTTGTAACCATTCTTGGGTGGCGCGTTCTGAGTGCGATAATGCTGAGTCCTGTTGGAATGTGTTTGCGTGCCCAAGGTTTTAATACACCCTCCAGAATATTGTGGCGATAATATTCGGCATTAATTCTAATGCAATGGTCGATGAATACGAGCGGAGAGCGATTATCGGCTGTTAAAGTGGTCCACACCTTCATCATGGCCGTCGCTTGAGTTCTGATGGCCAACCGAAGGTGCACATTTTCAGCTGACCTCTTTGGCAAGTAAACACGATCATTTTGTTTCTTTACAAACTGCTGGACAACGAATGTTTTCTCATAGGAGACGGAGAAAACCAAATTCGGCAGTTCACCACTTTCAGCCAAGCGAAGCAACTCTTTAGCTCTTTTTTTTAGCCTATTTTCTTTCTCTTTCTGTTGCGGTGTAAGTTCTTGCAATTTTTGGAATTGACCTCATTTTCAATATTTTCCGAATGAAATATTGCGATATGTCCAGCTCACGGGCCATTTTTCGGTCACTGCGACGCGGGTTTCGCTTCTTTACTTTTCGAACCATTTCTACTGATGTTGCAGTTTTCTTCTGTCCACTTCCTTGACGTCGAGCTACGCTACCAGTATCACGAGCGATGGTACGAGACAAAATATTTATTCTCTCATTAAAATGCTGGAGTGCTCTAATGATAACCACTTGTGGTTCTCCAGCCAAATAATAATAAATATTAAATATAAAGTTTACATTTCTAAACTGACAATGTCAACATGCAAGCATGCCTACCTTGTTGTGCTTAAAAGCGAAATGATTATTTCAAGTTGCCGTTCAGCAGCATAAATATTTATAAACCCTAAGACGACAAACCTCTTGGCATCTTAACAAACTTCAGAGCCTTGGCGAGGATTTCAAAGGGGATGGATGTATGCTTTTGGTGATATTTGCCTAAAGTATTCACAAGCAAACTCAAGAGCGATGATGAGCATGAATACATTTATTTTCAAAAGCCTGGCAGATGAGAGGGGTGGTGGGAGGCGGGGATGGGCTAAAATAAACACCAATCTAGTTTCCATTGATAAAAATAATGGCTCCACTGATGTCGATGGTGATGATGACATCTTCACCGAACTGTCTGTTTCTATTTTTATATCTGTTAATTTATTCCATTCTGATTCGAACACAAAAATCCTTTTCATTCTTCGTACTAATATCCTTAAAACAACCTTGACCGGTTTTCATTTAATATCTAAGTTGACTTAACTTTGATGGTCTATGAGTTATGTGGCTGCTTTGTTTTCTTTTTTTACTTCTATTTCTCAATTCGCTGCGAACATGATGAGTATGTGGGGAATTTTTTAATATAGCCAAGATTTGTTTCACAAGGAGAAGAGGATGAGGAGGAGGCGGAGAGAGAAACTCAACTGGCAATCTGTGTATGATGTAATGTTGTATCCTGCCACTGATAGTTTGTTCGTTGGGTAGCTTAGTTAAAGTTTTATGGCAACTATTTTAGTGTGTGTTCTCTTTACTCTCTCTCCCTCTCTCTCTCTAATGGCTGAATGGTCGAGGATGACCATTTGAGCATGAAGTATGAACTGGACTAGAAACACACATATGTATGCATGCATCCATTCTCATACAATGAAAAGATACAAAAAAAAAAGGATGTGACATTTGAAAATATTTGAATGGAAAGCACTTCAAATTGAATGTCCATTCAACGAATAATTCTTGTTGAGAGTTTCTATTTTTTTTGGGAGAACTTGTAAAAATTGAATGATTGGATTGACGTTCTGGCATTGTGTGACAAGAATTGCTTGTAAGTTTGGTAGCACTTTACACTTAGAGAAATTAATTAAATTAATAAATTTTGTATAAAAAAATTCCTTAAAAAAAACATATCCCAAAATCAAGTTCTAAAAATCGACTGAAAATTGGGATAATTATTTTCTGCAAGAAAAAAATCCCCAAATATTAGGAGCAATTTTTTTCTACAGAAAAAAACTTGCCATGTTACAATATTCCGCTATAAAAAAATTCTCAGAACCTTGGTACAATTTTTTTTCGATTAAAAAAATCCCTAAAATCTGGGGATCGAATTATTTTTCTATAAAAAAAAATAAAATAAATTGAAAATTCCCAATAAGATTCACTGGTATCTATAAAATAAAAAATACCTCAAAATATAATTCCAGAAATCGACTGAAAATTGGGATAAATATTTTCTGCAAGAAAAAAATCCCCAATTTTTTTCTGCTAAAAAAAAACTTTCCATAAACTTGGTATAATATTTTGATATAATGGAATTCTCAGAAACTTTTTACAGAAAATCCTTCGAATCTGGGATTCGAATTATTTTTGTATAAAAAAAAAATAAAATAAATAAAAATCCCCAATGAAATACACTGGGGTCCCGAATTGCTATATATAAAATAAAAATACCTCAAAAGAAAATTCCAGAAATCGACTCAAAATTGGGACACTTATTTTCCACAAAAAAAAAAAAAATCAGATAATGGGAGTATTTTTTTTTTTCTACTAAAAAAAAACTTTCCAGAAACTTGGTATAATATTTTGATATTAAAAAATTCTCAGAAACTTGATACGATTTTTTTTTTACCAAAATACTTCGAGTCTGGGAATCGAAAAGGGTTACAAGTATATAAATAAAAATACCCAACACACTGGGGTCCCGAATTGCTATTTATAAAATAAAAAATACCTCAAAATAAAATTCCAGAAATCGACTCAAAGTTGGGACACTTATTTTCTACAAGAAAAAAATCCCCATATAATGGGAGTATTTTTTTTCTACTAAAGAAAAAACTTTCCAAAAACTTGGTATATTTTGCAAAAAAAAAAATTCTCAGAAACTTGATACGATTTTTTTACAAAAATCCTTCGAATCTGGGATTCGAATTATTTTCCTATAAAAAAAAAAATAAAAAAAATCCCCAATAAGATACACTGGGGTCCCGAATTGCTATATATAAAATAAAAATATCTCAAAATCAAATTCCAAAAATCGACTCAAAATTGGGACACTTATTTTCTACAAGAAAAAAAATCCCCAGATAATGGGAGTAATTTTTTTTTCTACTAAAAAAAAATTCCATAAAATTGGCATAAAAATTTGCTGTAAAGAAAATCTCAGAAACTTGATACGATTTTTTTTTACAAAAATCCTTCGAATCTGGGAATCGAATTATTTTTCTATGCAAAAAAAAAAAATTCTTATAAATAAATAAATAAATAAAAATCCCCAATGGGATACACTGGGGTCCAGAATTGCTATCTACAGATAAAAAAAAAAAAACTACAACAAAGTCAAAAGCCGTAATTTTGGCATTTTTTTTTTAAATTTTATTGAATGAAAGCAAAAAAATGTCGGAAATAGCATCAAATTTTAGAATAAGTTTAGATTTGTTCGAATTGGTCACCTTTGGCACGAATTATGGCCTTAAAACGGCCGTTTCATTGGCCGACACACGCTGCCCGAATGTTGCTCTGCGGTATTTTGGCCCATTCCCGGCGAAGCGCTTGCTTGAGGTCATCGACATTTTGGCATTTTTTTTAGTGCCATTGTGCGCTGGAAATGAAGCGAGGAACCTCATTTTGTAATCATTCTTGGGTGGAGCGTGCTAAGTGAAATGGTGCTGAGTCCTGTTGGAATGTCCAAGGTCTGCGGCCAAAATATTTGCGTGCCCAAGGCTTTAATACACCCTCCAGAATATTTTCGCGATAATATTCGGCATTTATTCTGATGCCACGGTCGATTAATACGAGCGGATTGGTATCCGGAGATTTTGGTGGCCATTGTGCGCTGGAAACGAAGCGAGGAACCTCATTTTGTAACCATTCTTGGGTGGCGCGTTATGAGTGCAATGGTCCTGAATCCCGTTGGAAAGGTGTGCGACCAAAATGTTTGTGAGCCCAAGGCTTTAATACAGCCTCCAGAATATTTTCAATATAATATTCGGCGTTTATTCTATTTGATTAAAACGAGCGAAGAACGACCATCGGCTGTTATGGCGGCCCACACCATCACCATGGCCGGCACTTGAGTTCTGGTGGCCAACCGAAGGTGCTCTATTTCAGCTGACCTCTTTGGCAAGTAAATACGATCATTTTGTTTATTTACAAACTGCTCTGCTGGATAACGAATGTTTTTTCATCGGAGATCGGAGAAAACCAAATGAGGCAGTTCACCACTTTCGGCCAAGCAAAGCAACTCTTTAACTCTTTTGTGTTTATTTTCCTTGTGTTGCGGTGTAAGTTCTTGCACTTTTTGGAATTTCAAATGGCTTTACCCCGAGCTCATTTTTCAATATTTGCCGAATGGTATATTGCGATATGTTCAGCAATTTTTCGGCCACTGCGACGTGGGTTTCGATCATGTCGCTTCTTTACTTTTTGAACCTTTTCTGGCGATGTTGCTGTTTTCTTTCGTCCACCGACTTGACGTCAGGCTACGTTACGAGACAGAACAGATTTATTCACATTTAAATGCTGGAATGCACTAACGATAGCAATTGTGGGTTTCCAGCCAAATATAAAGAAATTCCACTATCACGCTTGAATTCCACCACGAATAACTTTTTTCTGGAAAATTCTCATCAAAATTCTTTTGTACGCTTCAAAACAATATAATGAGCTGTCCCTGGAATAATTTTATCAGCTGTCGGACGAGTGGCTTAGAAATGACAGCAGTCTGAAGTTGGTTACAGTTTTTTTCATTTTCAAATTCATTTCACAAATTCATCGGAATTTGTCTACATGGTTTGGGAGAATTTTTCACGACATGGAAATAGTTATTTTCTGGAAATTTGTTTCTTTTTATATTCAGGAATAAATTTTTCAAGGAAAAGTTTTTTTTTTTCTTTAGAATACCCCGAAATTGGGGACCATTTTTTTCCATAGAAAAAAACTTTTCTAGCTGCTGGAAGCGATTTTTTTATATAGGAAATTTTTCTTTTTTTTGAAACGTATAATAATTTTTATCTTTCTTCGTTCATTTGCTAATTTCCTTCAATTGAGCGAATGTCTCGAAATTTATTTACTTCGAAAATTATGCATAACATTGTTATGGCAAAAGTTTATTTTTAAAATGAAACCATTTACAAAAAAAATTGCTTCATCTGGTCGCTTTTAATTAGGTGATTAATGTGTTTTTCAAACATAAGCTTTTAGTTTTAAAGTTTATCGTGGGGCCATAACTAACGTAACTGCCATAGAGACCTAAATTACGTTTCTTACGCAAAATAACGTTCTGCCTGCCTTCCTGAGGCAAGAGGTTGTTTGTTGCCTAAACGGTTCTATTAGCCGTGGCTAGAAGTTTGGGTTGTTTTTTTTTCGTTTTGTCTTTGTCTTACCGCTTTACTTGTACTACAAAGTTAGTTGAACAACCTAGATTTCTGACAGGTTGTTGTAACATTGTTGGCATAAATTTCGAAATGGGGTGGCCATATGGGGCGAAAAAATTCTGCAGGGAGAAAGGGAAAATAAATACAAGAAATTTTAAATTTTATTACCCCACCTGGCCACCCTGTTTTTCCCTCTAATGGTCTTGGCTAAATGTTTTACAGCTCATTTGGTTCCTTCTTTGTTGGCCATGTTTTCTAAACAACATATTGTTCTACATAATGTTAATGAAATTTACTTCTTCTCGTCTCACAACCCCCCCAAGAGCTTCTAATGCCTTCTCGACGCATGTGAAGAATTCACTTTTACTTTACCCGACAGATGGGCTGATTTGTATGCACTGCAGTATTCTGTCATAGAGAGCAAGTATTTTTTGTTGTTTTTTTTTTTATTAGAGGAGAAGCTTTGCAATCTACACCCACACACGCACTCACTCACATGAATACATAACAAGTTTTACTTTTGCAATTCAATCAAGGTTAGAAAAAAAAAACTGAAATTAATTAAATGAAATGGAAATGACAATTTGATTAGCCAGCGATACTATTAAATGGTAGCAAATTCCATTATGTTCCAAAGATTTTTTCTATAAAGATAATTGGCTCAAGTTAGAAGGAGATTGTCTTCTAAAAAAACATATTCCCATATTCCTGAGATTTTTTTCTACAGGAAAAAACGTCTCCAAATTGTGGGGATTTTTTTCTGTATGAAAAAAATTGTCCTCAGATTCTGGCGATTTTTTTCTATGGGAAAAAAGTTGTCCCCAGATTCTGGGGATTTTTTTCTCCAGGAAAAAATTCGTCCCCAGAGTTTCTGGGGATTTTTTTTCCTATAGAAAAAAAAAAATCGTTCCAGAGTTTCTGGGGATATTTTTCCTATAGAAAAAATTTCGTCCCCAGAATATATGGGGATTTTTTTCTCCAGGAAAAAGTTCATCCCCATATTCTGGGGATTATTTCCTGTAGGAAAAAATTCGTCCCCAGAATTTCTGGGGATTTTTTTCTATAGAAATTAAATTTGTCCCCAGATTCTGAGGATTTTTTTTACAGGAAAAAAATTTGTCCCCAGATTCTGGGGATTTTTTTTCTAAAAAAAAATCGTCCCCAGGTTCTGAGGATTTTTTTTTCTAAAAAACAGTTCGACCCCAGAGTTTCTGGGGTTTTTTTTCTATAGAAAAAAATTCATCCCCAGTGTGTGTCTGGGGATTTTTTTCTATAGAAAAAAATTCATCCCCAGTGTGTGTCTGGGGATTTTTTTCTATAGAAAAAAATTCATCCCCAGTGTGTGTCTAGGGATTTTTTTCTATAGAAAAAATTCATCCCCAGTGTGTGTCTGGGGATTTTTTTCTATAGAAAAAAATTCATCCCCAGTGTGTGTCTGGGGATTTTTTTCTATAGAAAAAAATTAATCCCCAGTGTGTGTCTGGGGATTTTTTTCTATAGAAAAAAATTCATCCCCAGTGTGTGTCTGGGAATTTTTTTCTATAGAAAAAAATTCATCCCCAGTGTGTGTCTGGGGATTTTTTTCTATAGAAAAAATTCATCCCCAGTGTGTGTCTGGGGATTTTTTTCTATAGAAAAAAATTCATCCCCAGTGTGTGTCTGGGGATTTTTTTCTATAGAAAAAAATTCATCACCAGTGTGTGTCTGGGGATTTTTTTCTATAGAAAAAAATTCATCCCCAGTGTGTGTCTGGGGATTTTTTCCGTATAGGAAAAAAATCGTCCCCAGTGTATCTGGGGATTTTTTCCGTATAGGAAAAAATTCATCCCCAGTGTGTCTGGGGATTTTTTCCGTATAGGAAAAAATTCATCCCCAGTGTGTCTGGGGATTTTTTCCGTATAGGAAAAAATTCATCCCCAGTGTGTCTGGGGATTTCTTTTCTATAGAAAAAAATTCATCCCCCGTGTGTGTCTGGGGATTTTTTTCTATAGAAAAAAATTCATCCCCCGTGTGTGTCTGGGGATTTTTTTCTATAGAAAAAAATTTGTCCCCAGTTTCTGGGGATTTTTTTCTATAGAAAAAAATTCGTCCCCAGTTTCTGGGGATTTTTTTTCTATAGAAAAAAATTCGTCCCCAGTTTCTGGGGATTTTTTTCTATAGAAAAAAATTCGTCCCCAGTTTCTGGGGATTTTTTTCTATAGAAAAAATTCGTCCCCAGTTTCTGGGGATTTTTTTCTATAGAAAAAAATTCGTCCCCAGTTTCTGGGGATTTTTTTCTATAGAAAAAAATTCGTCCCCTGTTTCTGGGGATTTTTTTCTATAGAAAAAATTCGTCCCCTGTTTCTGGGGATTTTTTTCTATAGAAAAAAAATCGTCCCCAGTTTCTGGGGATTTTTTTTTTATAGAAAAAAATTCGTCCCCAGTTTCTGGGGATTTTTTTTCTATAGAAAAAAATTCGTCCCCAGTTTCTGGGGATTTTTTTCTATAGAAAAAAATTCGTCCCCAGTGTGTATCTGGGGATTTTTTTCTGGGGAAAAAAATTCGTCCCCAGTTTCTGGGGATTTTTTTCTGGGGAAAAAAATTCGTCACCAGTTTCTGGGGAAAAAAATTCGTCACCAGTTTCTGGGGATTTTTTTCTGGGGAAAAAAATTTGTCCCCAGTTTCTGGGGATTTTTTTCTGGGGGAAAAATTCGTCCCCAGTTTCTGGGGAAAAAAATTCGTCCCCAGTTTCTGGGGATTTTTTTCTGGGGAAAAAAAAATTGTCCCCAGTTTCTGGGTATTTTTTTCTGGGGAAAAAAATTCGTCCCCAGTTTCTGGGGATTTTTTTCTATAGAAAAAAATTCGTCCCCAGTTTCTGGGGATTTTTTTCTGGGGAAAAAAATTCGTCCCCAGTTTCTGGGGATTTTTTTCTGGGGAAAAAAATTCGTCCCCAGTTTCTGGGGATTTTTTTCTGGGGAAAAAAATTCGTCCCCAGTTTCTGGGGATTTTTTCTGGGGAAAAAAATTCGTCACCAGTTTCTGGGGATTTTTTTCTGGGGAAAAAAATTCGTCACCAGTTTCTGGGGATTTTTTTTCTGGGGAAAAAAATTTGTCCCCAGTTTCTGGGGATTTTTTTTCTATAGAAAAAAATTCGTCCCCAGTTTCTGGGGATTTTTTTCTGGGGAAAAAAATTCGTCCCCAGTTTCTGGGGATTTTTTTCTGGGGAAAAAAATCGTCCCCAGTTTCTGGGGATTTTTTTCTATAGAAAAAAATTCGTCCCCAGTTTCTGGGGATTTTTTCTGGGGAAAAAAATTCGTCCCCAGTTTCTGGGGATTTTTTTCTGGGGAAAAAAATTCGTCCCCAGTTTCTGGGGATTTTTTTTCTGGGGAAAAAAATTTGTCCCCAGTTTCTGGGGATTTTTTTCTGGGGAAAAAAATTTGTCCCCAGTTTCTGGGGTTTTTTTTCTATAGAAAAAAATTCGTCCCCAGTTTCTGGGGATTTTTTTCTATAGAAAAAATTTCATCCCCAGTTTCTGGGGATTTTTTTCTATAGAAAAAATTTCATCCCCAGTTTCTGGGGATTTTTTTCTAAAGAAAAAATTTCATCCCCAGTTTCTGGGGATTTTTTTCTATAGAAAAAATTTCATCCCCAGTTTCTGGGGATTTTTTTCTATAGAAAAAATTTCATCCCCAGTTTCTGGGGATTTTTTTCTATAGAAAAAAATTCGTCCCCTGCTTCTGGGGATTTTTTTCTATAGGAAAAAATTCGTCCCCTGCTTCTGGGGATTTTTTTCTATAGGAAAAAATTCGTCCCCTGCTTCTGGGGATTTTTTTCTATAGGAAAATATTCGTCCCCTGCTTCTGGGGATTTTTTTCTATAGGAAAAAAATTTATCCCCAGATTCTGGGGATTTTTTCCTATAGGAAAAAATTCGTCCCCAGTGTATCTGGGGATTTTTTCCTATAGGAAAAAATTCGTCCCCTGCTTCTGGGGATTTTTTTCTATAGAAAAAAATTTGTCCCCAGATTCTGGGGATTTTTTTCTATAGAAAAAAATCTTCCCCAAATTCTGGGGATTTTTTCCTATAGAAAAAAATTCGTCCCCAATTTCTGGGGATTTTGATCCCAATTAAATTTCACCTCCCCCCACTGTATTTTTCTTGTTAAAAAAACACAACTGAGATATGTGGCTTGTGGTACTACCTGCTGAATGATAACATTCACACATCGTGTGGAGTTAAGCCAGGCCAACATTTCATGGCTAGCCACGCGTTGGAAGTCTTTGAAGAGTTTGTTTTTGCCTTTTTAATATTCCACAAACGTTGTATATTAAACGGCGGGCGTTGAAGTTGACATAATTGTGCGTTATGACAGTCAAAAGCCAATTTTGTTTTGAGTTAATTTAAAGCAACAACGTCAAGTGCCTCAGAAGCGGGGGAAATGAAAGTAGGTTCTTGTGGAGGGAAGTATAAACAACAAAAAAAAAAATACACCGACAAATATCGGATACAAAAAAGGTGATGTAACTGAAACCAGCGGAAGAATGGTTTTTTGGGGGGAAAGCTCATTAATCGTTTTTTTTTTTTTCAAAACAAAAATATTTTTTTTTTTTTTTTTTGAAACCGAAAATCATGTCTAACAACTTGAAAGCAACTGGAATTTCTTCAGAGTTTTTTGGCCCAAACTAAAATTCCCTAATGACATTATGGCGTCTTTTAGTTCTTTGATTGCTTTTGGCCAATAAACGGCAACAAGAAAATAGTAGAAGAAAAAACTCGTCTAAATTAGAGTAATTTTCTTTTGTTTTTGGCAAATATTCGTCTGGCATCTGAAGGAAAAAGAGACCAAGAAAAAAATGAAAAAAACTAACAACCATTAAATTTAATGGGCCCTTGAATGACAGGCACATTAAAGCTTTTCTTTGTCAAAATTTTTGATTTACCAAAAAAAAAAAAAATGGAATAAAAAAATTGTCCAAATAGATTTTGTCTTTGACAAGGCCTTGAGAAGACCAAATTCAAGATAAAAAAGAAATTCAAATGAAAAAAGAAAATGGAGATATCCTTCCTCTGGGTAGGATTTTTTTTTTAGAATAAAAATTCGTCCCAACTTTTTGGTATATTTTTATGGAAAAATCTTTTCCTACAATTGGTCCCAACTTTCTGGGGTCTTTTTTTATAAAAAATCGGTTACTAATTCCTAAAATTTTTTGTACAAAAATATCGAAGTTACGGACTCTGGGAATTTTTCTCCTCCAAAAAATTACCAAAAATTCATTCTCATTTTTTTTCATATTTTTAAAGGGCAGAATTTTATTTTTTTTTTCGTTTCAAATTCTCTCCTCCCGTTTTTTTCTGAATCACTTGAAAATTTCAGTTTCAATGTCAATGTCAATATTTATTAACATGCCTAACTATTACCCACACAAAATTCGTTTCTGGTTTTCCACAAAAGAGATTATTTTTGCAAATTTTTTAAGCCAACCTACCACCAGCCAACCAGCCATCATTTCGTGTGGGCTTTCGCAATAACCCCATAAACATTTCGATACCTCCTTCTGCCATTAATCTCAATTCTAGAGAATTTATTGCTTCAATTACCTAGTGACCAATAGCTCGACTACTTATCCAAAGGCTATGAGCAAATCTCTATTGCATGTCGTTATGAAATATTGTTTGCGGCATCCTGAGGTCCTCGGTAGATTTATGTGCGAATATGTACACATTGTCATATGGGTGTGTACTTTGTTTACACTATTTCCAAAGAAATTAGAAAATATGAAAAAAATCCCCAGAAACTGGGGATCGAATTTTTTTCTCTAGAGAAAAAAATCCCCAGAAACTGGGGATCGAATTTTTTTCTCTAGAGAAAAAAATCCCCAGAAACTGGGGATCGAATTTTTTTCCTATACGGAAAAAATCCCCAGAGACTGGGGATCGATTTTTTTCCTCTACGGAAAAAATCCCCAGAGACTGGGGATCGATTTTTTTCCTCTACGGAAAAAATCCCCAGAGACTGGGGATCGATTTTTTTCCTCTACGGAAAAAATCCCCAGAGACTGGGGATCGATTTTTTTTCCTCTACGGAAAAAATCCCCAGAGACTGGGGATCGATTTTTTTTCCTCTACGGAAAAAATCCCCAGAGCTGGGGATCGATTTTTTTCCTCTACGGAAAAAATCCCCAGAGACTGGGGATCGATTTTTTTCCTCTACGGAAAAATCCCCAGAGACTGGGGATCGATTTTTTTCCTCTACGGAAAAAAATCCCCAGAGACTGGGGATCGATTTTTTTCCTCTACGGAAAAAATCCCCAGAGACTGGGGATCGATTTTTTTCCTCTACGGAAAAAATCCCCAGAGACTGGGGATCGATTTTTTTCCTCTACGGAAAAAAATCCCCAGAAACTGGGGATCGATTTTTTTTTCTATACGAAAAAAATCCCCAGAAACTGGGGATCGATTTTTTTCTATACGGAAAAAAATCCCCAGAAACTGGGGATCGAATTTTTTTCTATAGGAAAAAAATCCCCAGAAACTGGGGATCGAATTTTTTTCTATAGGAAAAAAATCCCCAGAAACTGGGGATCGAATTTTTTCCTATACGGAAAAAATCCCCAGAAACTGGGGATCGAATTTTTTCCTATACGGAAAAAATCCCCAGAAACTGGGGATCGAATTTTTCCTATACGGAAAAAATCCCCAGAAACTGGGGATCGAATTTTTTTCCTATACGGAAAAAATCCCCAGAAACTGGGGATCGAATTTTTTCCTATACGGAAAAAATCCCCAGAAACTGGGGATCGAATTTTTTCCTATACGGAAAAAATCCCCAGAAACTGGGGATCGAATTTTTTTCCTATACGGAAAAAATCCCCAGAAACTGGGGATCGAATTTTTTCCTATACGGAAAAAATCCCCAAAAACTGGGGACAAATTTTTTTCTGTAGAAAAAAATCACCAAAAAATGGGGACAATTTAAAAAAAATCCCCAAATACTGGGGATCAATTTTTTTCCATAGAAAAAATCCCCAAATACTGGGGATCAATTTTTTTCTATAGAAAAAAATCCCCAAATACTGGGGGTCAATTTTTTTCTATAGAAAAAAATCCCCAAATACTGGGGATAAATTTTTTTCTATAGAAAAAATCCCCAAATATTTGGGATCAATTTTTTTCTATAGAAAAAAATCCCCAATTACTGGAATCAATTTTTTCTATAGAAAAAAATCCCCAATTACTGGGATCAATTTTTTCTATAGAAAAAAATCCCCAAATACTGGGGATCAATTTTTTTCTATAGAAAAAAATCCCCAGATACTGGGGATCGAATTTTTTGCTAGACGGAAAAAATCCCCAGAAACTGGGGACAAATTTTTTTCTATAGGAAAAAAAAATGCCCAGGAACTGGGGATTTGCCTCTCATTTCAATATAGAAAAAAATTCCCAATATCTGGGGATCGATTTTTTTCTATAGAGAGAAATTCCCAGAAAATAAATTATTTATGAAACAGTGTTCCTTCCATTTATATCCCTCCCGTTTTCCTCTGCATTAAATATAAAATATATTCTTTTTATATTTTCTCGCTGGCCCATATATCAGATTATAAGTTCATTGTCCTGTACACTCCTTTGTGTGTGTATGTGTGGCTTACAATCAGAATATGACCGTTGTTGTCCTCGTCAACGCCACCACCATCATCATCGTCGTCGACGTCGTTGCCAATGACGATGTCTTGACTGGTTGGTGGTTGTGCGGGGAAGAAACTTTCACAAAGAGTGGAAATTACGCCACAAGTAAATTGTTGGCCTTTTTTTCTCTCTCTCGACATGAAAAATCCCATCTGTTTACACATTATCCTGGATTTTTTTTATTCGTCCTTTTTATTTATATTTTTTTTTCTTGTTGGAATTTCTTTCTTCTTGTTTTGCAACACAATTGTTGGCCTGTTTATTTTTTCTTGTTACCTTCAGGATTTTCCATGGAAATGCATTTAGCCATTCATATGTCGTTTGGGTCCTTCCTTGTTCATTCGGGTGTGGGTGTGAGTGTGTGCGTGTGAGTGTCATTTGACAAATATTTGCTAAGTAGTGTGTTGTGACATTAGACTTCCTGTTCCTTGAATGCATTTCTAATGATGGGTCGTGCCATAATTATGATGGAATGCCAGATAAATATCTTGCTAAGGAGGGTGGAGGTTGGTATGTAAGGGTTGCCATGAGTTCGCTTATCTCGTCCTAGAATTTTGAAATATTAAAAAAAAATTGGTGTCCGATTTTTTTCCTAAAGAAAAAAATTGGTTCTGAGATTTTTCCTACACCCGAAATTTGGTCCCCAGATTCTGGCAAATTTTTTTTCTATAAAAAATTTTCTGCGGCTTCAGAGGAATTTTCTTTTTTTAATTTTTATCATTTCTACGAAATTTCCATTTAAATCCAATTTTCTAACCCCCAAATTTTTTCTTTTTTTCTTTTACAGAATGTGGTGGACTATTACTGGCAATTTTGGTAATATTTTACCCATTGATTGGTCCAAATCATATACACGTAAAATGCATATGCCTACCTTGAATTTAGGTCAGAATACCAACAACAAACAAGGAGGTTCCTCAGATGTCCAAACGCCAGCCGATGATTTGAACAGTGAAGATGAAGCCATTGCCAATGATTTGGATATGCATGCCTTGATTTTGCATGGCCTCAACAATGAGCCGGAGGAGCCGATCAAAAGTGTCGAGGAGGTTATCAAGGAAATTGAATATATTATCGATGAGGCCGAGAGTCCCACAGATGAGGCCACCACATGTGAGTCTGAGGTGATGGAAAAGGCCAAGGAGGTATTGGGGGCACCTCTCTATGCGGAAAGTAAGTCGCTATTCTTTCAGAAAAAAATTCAAAAATTAATATAACGCTTTATTTTTTTCTAGAATTGCAATACCTCTCAATCAACCAGTTAAATGAGCTATACATGGAAATGGAGGTATTGATCCAGGAGCTAAGTGAGACCCTCATCAATGAATTGGCATTGCGCGATGAATTGGAATTTGAAAAGGAATTGAAGAATTCATTCATTTCAATACTGCTGGCAGTACAAAACAAACGTCGCCAATATCATGTGGAAAAGAAGAGGGGTAAATTCCAGGGACCCGAGCCGAAATATTTGACCACAGTCATACCCTATACCATGGAGAATGGCACACCAAATAATCAAAATCTACAGTTTTAATAAAAGTAAGTTGGAGGAGATTGTACCAAGAAACAAATTCGAATTTAAATTTTATTCTCTCCCTCTCTTCAGTCTTAAAAGCCATCAACGAGGATAGCCCCACGGTGCCCACTCTCTTAACAGATTACATTTTGAAGGTCCTTTGCCCCACATAAATGAAGAAGATACCGGCAGGCGGCAAGAAAGCAAGCAAAGCATATTTCCCCCTTAAAAGGAATAGCATTAATAGAAGCATAAAACCAGCAACAAATTAATCCAAAAAACACAAGAAACTAGTTTTAAGATTTATTATTATTATTTTTTTAAATTAAATTTATTCCCCATCTTTTTAAGAAAAAGAAAAGAAATGAGATTTTTTTTTTGGTCTAGAGAATAGTAACTAATTTAATTATACAAACAAACCAACAAAAAAATCATAAAGAAAAATATATAAAAAATCAACTTCGAAAAAGATAAAAGAAAAACATTTGTTATATTTAAAACTCTGAAGAAATAATAAGTAATCTTAAGAATATGATGTATATTGGAATTGGAAGGGAAGCCAACTTTGTAGAAAATTTAAATCTGAATTAATTTTTAAAAAGTTCTACTGAAGAAAACATTGTAAAATAGCCGTTGTCATGGCAACAAATTGAAGAAAGTTTCAAATTTAATTGATCCCAAATTTTGCTTTTTTTCTTGTAACAAATCATGGTAGATCCTTGATTAAGAAATGAAAGAGTCTAATATTTAACTTGCCATGGTCTATATTGGCCTATTTCTCCAAAAAAAATGGAAATTTTGCCACATTTAAAAGACTCGGAAACGTCCAAATTTGGCAAATAAATATAGTAATTTCCAAGGCCTATAACTTCCATCATACTGGCTATATCCTAAATAATTGAATTGATTTTGAAAGAAGAATGTCAGAGCTATAAGTCCATATACATTTTTAACTGTAACTTCTCAAGCACCCAAGATATCGTAAAAATTGAAAAGTGCCTCATTTGTTTAAAAGTTTTGTTTAGTCATTTGCCAAAGACCATAACTCTTAAAGTAATGGGTCCATCTTAATCAAATGAAATGTTTGTGAAAGAGAAGTGTACGAACTTTATATCCATGTAATTTTTCTTCCTGTAACTGATTAAATACCCGAGATATCGTAAAAATCAAAAAGTATATATTTCTGATTTTCTCTTTAGTCATTTGCCAAAGTCAACAGTTTCTAATGGAGTTAATGTATCTCAATCCAATGAATGAATTTGAGAAAGAAGAAAGTCTGACCATTAAATTCATATTAATTGTTTTTCCGTAACTTCTTAAGTACTCGAGATATCGTAAAATTTGAAAAATATTTCATTTATTTAAGATTTTTTTCTTAGTCGTTCGCCAAAGACCATAACTCTTAAAGTAGTGGATCTATCTAAATCAAATGAAATGTTTATGAAAGGGAAGTTTCTGAACTCTAAATCGATGTAATGTTTATCCCTGTAAATGATCAAATGCCTGAGATATCACAAAAATTAAAAAGTATACATTGTTTAATGTTATGAGTGTTTAATAAGTCATTTTCCAAAGTTAATTTCTAAAGCAATGAATATATGTATCTCAATAGAATGACTTCGATTCCGACAGGTGGAAGTTTGAACTTTAAATACATATAAATTTTCTTCCTGTAACTGATTAAGTACTCGAGATATCGTAAAAATTGAGAAGTTTCGAATTATTTAATTTGAAGAGTTTTTAATGAGTCATTTGCCAAGGTCCATAAATTAAAACTTAATGCATTTATCTCAACCAAATCAGTTTGATTGTGAAAGGAGGAAGTCAGAACTATTAGTCCACATAGATTTTCTTTCTTTAAATTCTCATGGTAAGAGATATGGTAAAAATCGAAAAATATCAGTGTTTTATTAAAGAGTTTTTGTTAAGACATTTGTGGATTTATCTCAATCAAGTAAATTGCTTGTAAATGTATAGTGTATAAACTTCAAATCCGTATAAAGTTATTATACTGTAGCTGATGAAATATCCAAGAAATCTAAAAAAATTGAGAATATTATTTTTTTTAACTTAAAAAGTTTGTCCTAAGTCATTTGTAAAAGGCCACAACTTTTTAAGTGATGGTTTTAACTCGGGCAAATGAATTGATTTTGAAATAAAAAAGTTCAAAGTTGTAAGCTATACAAAATTTTGTATTGTAGCGGATTCAATATCCAAAATATCATAAAAAATGAGAAGGTATCCATTTTTTCAATTATTAGGATATTTTCCATGTATTTTTCTAAGGACACAATTTTGGAATTGGATGGATGGATTGGATTTAAACCAAAATAATTAATTAAGCTTAGAAGAATGTCTAAACTTCAAAACCAACGTTATATTTTTGCTAAAACTAATCAAATATCCGAAATGTCTAATAATTTAGAAAGTCCCAACAGATCTTTAGAAACAGTTGCCGTTTCAAGAAAGGCCAAAGATATTTTTGTGGGAACTGTTAAAATTCCGTCATGTCATGTAAGAAGTTTTTGGAACCCTCCATATGGGTTAGGTTACTGTACGAATTGAAAATAAATAAAAAAAGGAAATTTAAAAATGACCTAGAAATTTCCCAAAGCCATTTTTCAATGATCACAGCCTCTGAAGTAGTGGATGTATTCTAATGTAATGAACTGTTTTTGAAAGAAGAACTTCCGAGCTTTATTTCTTGAAAATAGTTTTGCTCAATCTGACTAAATTTCAGAGATATGGGAAGAATCGAAAAACACATTTTTTCACAATTTGAGAATTTTTCATGTTGTACTTTAAGGGTCATATCTTCAGAAGGAATAAGAATGTAGGAATTTAAAATCCCCAAAATGTTCTTGCTCTAAGTGGTAATATATCAGAGATATCGGAAAAATTATTAATTACTTATTATTAATATTTCGAATTAAACAAAACTAAATTAAATGGCTCTCCATCGAATCAAAATCATTCTTTTAATCAAGCAAAGGTCTATGGAAGACATTTTTATTAAATTTTTAAATGTTTATTTATATTTTTATTACCATTTCTGTCAAATTCCAATATCCATCATACTCTTATTTGGAAACCAAAAGAAAATTAGAACAAATTTTTTCAAAAGAAATAAATAAAAGACAATTAAAATTCTAAACCTAAAGAAATGGATGCTTAAACACATTTGGAAAAATAATAAATTTTTTTAGATAAATATTTATTATCTTAAAACTCCAAAACTTTTATTAAGAGAAAAACTCATCAAATCAAATACAAAGTCTAGGAGTAAACAAGAACAAATAAGTATTTTATACTGCCCTCTTTTTCTCTTTTCTAAATTAAAAAAGAAGAAATAAATGAAAATGAAAGATAAAAATAATATTCAGAAAAAAGCATTCATAAAAACCAACTGGAATTTGTTCTAAACAAATAATATTGATAACCATAATTAACGAAAATAATAAAAAAGGAGAAATTTTGAAACAACAACATTTATACTTAGGATGGAAGGTCATCAAAGGAATTTTTGTTGAAAATGTCTCTCAATTATTAATGCTTTTGTAAACACTTTTAACCTTAACCCTTCAAAACATATAAAAAAAGCAAAGACCTAAAATGGTAAAGACTAGACAAAATGCATTCTGAGCAAATGGTTTGTGGCTATACTACCTTGAATAACAGTTCATGACAAAGGCATGTTAATATAAAAACACAATTATATAAAAGAATGACAAATAAAAGTTTGGATAATCAAAATATTAGTTTCAAAATTCTATTCCATATACCTTCCCAATAATTGCATACTGCCTTAGCGGTTTAAATTGCTTAACATTGGTAACTATGTTGTATGCAATTATTTGGGAAGGTATATGGAATAGAATTTTGAAACTAATATTTTGGATTATCCAAACTTTTATTTGTCATTCTTTTATATAATTGTGTTTTTTATATTAACATGCCTTTGTCATGAACTGTTATTTAAGGTAGTATAGCCACAAACCATTTGCTCAGAATGCATTTTGTCTAGTCTTTACCATTTTAGGTCTTTGAAAAAGTTCTTCAAGGGCTCTAAAATTCTCAAATAAATACAAGTAAGGGATTCCAAATGCTTCCTTAACACTTTCTTTTAACAAAAATCTTAAGCTCCTTCTTCAAATTTTTTAAAGAAAATGGGTAGGAGCTTCGGTTTATTTTTCCAAAAAAAAATTTCAAATCCAAAAATGTCTCTCAATTATTAATACTTTTGAAAACATTTTTAACCTTACCCTTTCAAAACACATAAAAACAGTTCTTCAAGGGCTCTAAAATTCTCAAATAAATGCATGTAAAGGACTTGGAATGCTTCCTTAAAGTTTTCTTTAAAAAAATCTTCAGCTCCTTCTTCAAAATTGTTTTTAAGAAACTGGATTCGATTTATTTAAAAAAAAATTCAAATCCACGTATGGAGCTTTTAAAAATTAAAAATCTAAAAAGGGATTTGAGCTTTAGAAATCTAAAAAAGATTTTTGTTTAAAATCTAAATAGTAAGAAAAAAAGGCATTTGCTCTATGTAACACCTATTTTGACCTTCCAACCTTACATCCGTTTTTTTTAGCAGAAACCTATCTTAAATTTTAAATACTCAGCCTAATTAAAAACAAATAAAAAATAAATATTTATTCTTATATACACAAAAAATCTTAATTATTTTGAAGCTTAATTAAAACTAAGTGTGCAAAACTGCTTTTTTTTATTAACAAAAAAAAAAAAAAAAATAAATAAAAAATAAAATAAATAAATAAATAAAAATATTATTAATATAATAATTGTTGATAAATATTTATATACAAAAACAAAAAAAAAACGAAACAAAACAAATCACAAAAAATTGATATAATAAACGAATTTGCATTTCTGGTTTCCAAGCTTCTTAAATCAATTATTTTGCAATATTTATTTTTTGTACTTTTACCAAATTTTTTTGTTGTTGTATAAAATTATATTTTTCTTTTTTATTTTCCATTGTAAAAAGTTGTTTTTATTTGTTTTTTGCAATCTTTGTAAAATTGTGTGTTGATGTATATTTTTTTTTAAATTTAATTATAGGTATAAGCTTTAAATGAATAAACATAAAAACAAAAGATGTTCTACTTGATATTATCATTATTTATATAACAATCTAAAAATTAAAAAAAATATATTTTCAAAATAAAAAAAAAATATTTTTAAAAATAAAAAATAATTTTTCAAAATAAAAAAAAAATATTTTTAAAAATAAATAAATAAAATATTTTTAAAAATTTTCTTCTTACAAAAAGTGCTTTATCTGTCTGATATATAAAAAAATATTTTAATGCAATTTATTTTATTTTTTTTTCTTGTTTATATTTATATTTTTTTAATTATTTATTATAAGTTGTATAGTATATATTTATAAAAAAAAAAAACAAATTAATACAATAGTTGCCATATGCTATATATAAAAACATGAAACCAATAATTATTTTCAAATAAATACATGTGTACATTAAATTTGCATTTTTTTTTCTTCAAACAAAAGAAATCTCCAAAACAGAAATTAATTTGAAATTTCGACACGTTCCTTTTTAAAAAAAAAAAAACTCAAAAAAAAAAAATAAAATTTGCATCTATTTTTCTAAAAACAGTCCAAGTTTAGGACCCTTTTTTTTTGGGACTCACCAAAAAACAAAATCTGCATCTATATTTCTACAAAAGTTTAAGTTTGAGACTGTTTTTCTGAAATTCAAATTATTTTTGAAGAAATTTAGATAGAAATTTCAAATAATTTTGAGTTTTATGTGTTTGTTTTCTCTTTCGAGAAAGTTTTGAGTTTTCGAGAAAGTTTTGAGTTTTGTTTATCTCTCTTTCGTGACAATGGTCCGCGTTCCGCCGTTATTTAAGCGGATTATCAGGCATATTTGGTGTGGGCTTTTTTTCCAAATGAACTCAGATATAAAAAAAGTGGAAAGATTTTGAATTGTAATGAAACATGTTGAAGGGTTTTTGAAAAATTTTAATTTATTTGTCCATGAAAATTTGGCACGTCAAATACAGAAAAATTCTGAATATTCCTTTAAAAAAATATTTTGAATTTTTTTTCTAAAAAAAAAATAATAAAAAATCCTGCAAAATGATTATAAATTTTCATTTATTGTCCATGAAAATTTGCACATCAAATTACAGAAAAATCACTGAATATCTTTAAAAATATATTTGAAATTTTTTTTTCCAAAAAAAAAAAAAAAAAAAAAAATAATAATAATAAAATAAAATAAAAAAATCTGGAAATGATTTTAAAATTACTATCTAAATAGTAAATTGAAGTTTTTTGTTGTTTTATGGATTACTATTCAAATTTTAAAATCATTTTCCAGGATTTTTTTTTATTTTTTTTTGTAGAAAAAAAATCTTTTAAAATATATTTTAAAAAATATTAAGAATTTTTCTGAATTTAACGTGCCAAATTTTCATGGAAAAAAATTTAAAAATCTTTTAAAACCCCTTCAAAATGTCACATAACAAATTTCAAATTTTCCCAAGAGAATTTTTTTTTCTAGGTTCGAAACTATGCTTTGAAAAAAATCCAGTCTTGAACTTAAATTCATTCCTCAAAATTTTCATAAACAAACTAATTTATATTTCAATATTATTTGCTATTTTTCATTTTAGATTATTCTTTAAAAAATATTACAAAATAATCCAATTCCACAAAACAAATGCACCAACACAATCACAAAATATGATAAAGTCAACAAACCCCATACCAAATATTTCACTATTTAATCCATAAACCAACAAAAACTTAACAAAAATAAAATTTTTCTAAAAATTTAAAAACCATTACTCACCAAATGCAGCAAAGCCAGCAAAAACCTAAAATAAAAGCTGATATCACTCCTCAAAAAAATAAAGAAAAAAAAACCTAAGGTCCTTCCACTAATATTCAAAATAAATAGTATGTGTGTATTTTATAATAAAAAAAAAACAAATTATACATTTGCAAGAAGAAAAAAAAACAAATAATTTCAAGCAAAACAAGTGTTATCAAAAGGAAAACTTAAATATACAAATAAAAAAATAAGAAAATAATACAACTTTAAGGCAAATCATTCAGTCCATGTTGATTAGATTAATTGAAAAAAAAGAAATAAAAAATTTAATATATATTAAATAAAATAATATAACATCTATGATGCAAAAATGACATTTTCAAATCGAAATAAAA
>NW_026712290.1:196876-294376 GCF_030504385.1 Musca domestica
TCTGGGGAGGGAAAAAGGTGAAAAAAAATAATTTTAAATATGAATTATTGAGAAAATAATTTTTTTGGGTGCCTAAAAATAGGGCTACAATATTTAAATGTAATATATCATTAAAAATAGTTTACATTCTTAAATGTTAAATATTTTTAGGAAATAATTATTTTCCCTATTTTCCCTATTTTCCCTAAAGTATGCTTTAATTTTTGTTTTCTTTATAAAATCTATATAAATTATGATATTTGGTTTTTGAAATATAGTTTCTTCTGATTCAAATATTTTTATTTAGAAAAAATGTTTTTGTTTCCATTAACCCCCAAAAGTATGCTACAATATTTAAATTGAATAATCTTTACATTATACCATTTAAAAGATCGATAATTTTCTTAAATATTTAATAGTTTTAGGGAAAATTATTATATTATCCCAAAGTGCCCCCAAAATTATGCTTTGATTTTTGTTTTCCCTATAAAACCTATATAAATTATGATATTTGTTTGAGAAAACATCTTTAAATTTAGTTTTTTTCTGTTTTAAATATTTTTGCCTCCATTGCCCCCCAAAAATATGCTTTAATTTTTATTTGCTTCATAAAATCTCTGCCAATTGTGATAATTTGCTTTGCAAAACTTTAAAAAATTGCGACTGTTCCTTCAGCAACTCCTTTTTAGATTTTCAATTTTTGTAAACATTTGCCTTTTGGTTGTACAAAATCCCCTTAAAGACTTAGTATCCTTCAAATTTGGCAAGGGGTGGTGGCTGGCCATTATTTCTTGCGATATTTTTGTTGGCTGGTCGTCGTCGTACACTGCCAACACTTGTTCAAATTCTCACGTGGCTAAATTCCAACAAGTGATGCCGGCACAAAACAAACTCCAAAAAAAAAAAGGATTTTGAAAAAAAATGCTGATACCTTTTGGTCAGGGAAGAAATGAGTTGCATGGGATTGAGGTAAGGAGTCTTTTTGTTTGTCTGGCAAGCAGTTTGAAAAAAATTAAATATTTATTTAATAATACTTTAAATACTTGGGCGAAAATTTTGGGGAGTGTGTGAGGGTGGGAGACCTTTGAGAATCTTTGGTAATTATGAATATTAAATACAAATATATCGATTTTCAAGTATTTAGGAAAATATTTTATTGCGGGAGGATGGGGGAAGGAGGTAAACAACCCCCTTGGAAATATAAAATTGCTTTCCATATTTTTTAAAAATCTAAAAATATTGATAGCCAACTCCTTTTGCTTGCTTTGTGGTCCTTCCTCTCTCTCTCTCTATTTTGTGTTTGATGATGAATGAAGAACTGTTGACAAATCTAAGCCAAAGGCAATGAAGGGAATTTTTTATTCTCCTCCCTGCCCCCTGGTCTTGGCCATGGTGTTGGCTTGGGATGCTGAGAATGGTGGCGATGAAACAAGAAAACAAAGAAATCATCAACAAGGACACCAAACTGTACTTTACATCGAAGCCTTTATCGATGACTAAACCAGGACATTGACAAGGCAGGCAGGCAGGCTCCGGGGCTATTATCTGCCTGAGTTGGAGGAGGGAATGGCAGGAAGAAGCTGTGATGCTTTTGCTGTCTGCTGGCAATGGGTTTTTAATACGACCACAGCCAGCCAGCCATCTAGACGGACATTAGCCTTACTTAAACCAGTCAACCATGCACCATTATAAGCAGGAGCAGCAATGGCAGCAAGGATTTCGTTTTGTGGGTTTCCTTTCATTTGGAGTTTCTGTAAAGCCTTAAGGCAATTTTGGGTTTCTCGCAGGAAACGTCATTTGATTTCAAAGTCGATCATGCTTAATCACCGGATTACATGATTTTGTATAATTTCTTTTTTTTCGCTTTCTTTCATTTGATTTTATTCATGCCAAGGCAAATACAAATCGATACCTTGCTGGCATTGAAAGGAAATTTCCAACTTTTGCAATTAAACAAATTTTGTTGTATTTATTTTCCAACAACAACAACAAATCTCAATCATAACAAATTTTAAACTTTTTTACTATGCTGCTGATTTAATCGAAGGCTTATTACTTCCGTTTATAGCAAAAAAAAAAAAAAAAACATGAAATAAAACTAAAAACTTGCTCCTCTTATTCCCAACTAATTGCCATCCCAAAAAAAAACTCAGAATCAAGGAAACTTTAAGCAAACAAACCTCAAGCCCCTTGGAAAACAAAAAAAAAATACCAGACTAATTTGTTGCAATAGCCAGGAAAAACTTTGCTACCTTTTTTTTGGCCAAAAAAAAAAAAAAAAAATTCCCAAACAATTTCTGGCTATTTACTCCCCTCCTCTACCACTCCGACATAAAATAAAATCTTATCGATAAACAACAAATAACACATGGAAATCCCCTGCATTTTTTTCCTGTAATGTATTAATTTGGCCAAATTTGAAATGTAATGACTTTAAAAGTAAAATTAATGAGGGTTGCCCAAAAATAAATAAAGAAAGCTGGGATGGAGAGAAGGAAACTATTTATGGCCAAAACTTACGGCCTGGCATCTATGGTAACTAAATTTGTGCCTTTAGTTTTCCTAACCCTTTTTCCATTGAACACCAAGCCAAACAGGAAACCAAGTTTTAGAAATGAAAACAAAAAAACCCCTTCAGTGGTCACAAAATTTTTTGTTGTTGTTTTAATTTTTTGAAGGAAAATTTATGTGTGGATTTATCCCAAAGGATAATTGCTTACCGGAAAATATATATAAAATCTCTTAATATTTATGGCAAATTGTCCAACAATGATAGGAAAAAGTTTAGATTTTTAATGGTATACAAATAAATAGATAATAAAAATTAAGAGGATAAAAAATAAAGCATAGTTTTGGGTGAAAAAAAAATTCAAAAATTATTTTTTTAGTATGCTTTTCTTATAAGATAGGATAGGAGGGGGCAAAAAATATATTTTTTCAAGATTGAAAAATTAAAAATTGAAAATATATATATATAAAATGAGGCATACTTTAGGCGAACAAACTCTTCAAAATCATTTTTTCTTATACTTTCCACGAAATTAGTTTCTAAAATGTTTGAATTTAATAAAATAATTTTAAAAATATTTATTTTTCTAATACTAGCCAACAATGATGCATACTTTTAATTCACATTTTTCACAATTTTATCACAGAAAAAACCTTCAAGGGAAGTTAAATAATTGAAAATAATATTTAAAAAAATGATAAGACCCTTTGGTAAAAATTAATATTTTTAAAATAAATATTAAAGTATACTTTTAGGCAAATTATAATTGGAGAAAAAATCCCTTTAAAAATATGTAAATCAACACAAAAGTGAAATAAACTGATTTTTAAAATAATATTTAATGAATTAAAAAAATATTTTTTTTTTTCATAAATTAGAAATAAATAAAAATAAATATAATCATTCAAATAAAATAAACAAATTCTTGGCTTGTAAAATTCGAAATTTGTTTAAAGAAAATGAAAAATAAGCATATTTTTTAAAATAAATATTAAAGCATACTTTTAGGTAATGACAGGTTCTAATTCAATAATTGGAGGAAAAATCCCCTTAAAAATATTTAAGTCAACACAAAAGTGAAATTAAATAGAGTTTAATTTTTTTTTAAATAATATTTAACAAAAAGTAAGGCATACTTTTGGTTGGGCGAATTAAAAAAAATATTTTTTTCCATAAATTAGAAATAAATAAAAATAAATAAAAAGTAAAAAATAAGCATTTAAATAAAATAAACAAATTCTTGGCTAATAAAAATTCCAAATTTGTAAAAAAATTTTAAATATAAAGCATTTTTTTTAAATAAATACTAAAGCATACTTTTAGGTAAATGACAGGTTCTAATTCAAATAATTGGAGAAAAATCCCTTTAAAAATATTTAAATCAACACAAAAGTGAAATTAAATTGATTTTAAATTTTTTTTAAATAATATTTAACAAAAAGTAAGGTATACTTTTGGGTGGGCGAAATTATAAATTTTTTTCATAAATTAGAAATATTAGCATTCGAATAAAATAAACCAATTCTTGGCTTATAAAAATTCCAAATTTGTTAAAAAAACTAAAAATAAAGCATATTTTTAGGCCACTAATTTTTTGGTAATTTTTAAAAATATAATATTTTTAATTTTTTTTTCTCTCATTGGAAAAGGAGGGATTTGTAATTTCTATAATGTTGTTGTTGCTGTTGTGAGAATTCCCTTTTTGATCCCATTTTTTTTTTTGTAATGTTGTTTTGGCTTTGGCCATTCATTCATTCACTCGTTCACTCATACAAATCAATTAATGCTCCCGAAAAAAAAAACCAAAATACCCAGAAAAGGATATCCTCGGTTCAGACCTTTATATTGTGTGGGTGTTTTCAAAGAGCAAAAGCATTGAGAAAACGAGTTAATTAACTAAAATGCGGGTAGCTTTGATACGAACCAAAAAAAAATTAAATATTTCACCTTTTCGAACAGAAGTTTCCAATTCCTTTTTTGGGGAATTAAAAAAGACAAAATCTTCTTCGGCTATTGAATATTTGCCATGGTACTTCTTCAAGAGGGTTAATATTTTGCTACAATTTTTATTTTTTAATTGTTGGCAAATTTCGAATTGCCCATCAAGTGATGGCAGACTGGCAATCGCACGTTGCTCTCAAGCCAAACCAGGCAAAAACAGGAACTCCAAACTTCTTTGGATTTCTTACAATAAGCGAGCGGTCTGTTTGGTCCTATTGTTTCCTGGCATGGGCACGCGTCAGCTGCAATTGCAGAGCAGAGTTCAGGAGACGACAAAACTATGCCACCACAACAACAAGACCACGCGTGCTAATATAAGTAGGGTTTAAATAATTATACATGAAAAAAATTCAGAAGAAGAGGAAGCAAAAAAGTCACAGGAAAAAAAATTTTGCAATGCAAAAACTTCTGCCAAGGGGAGGCCAGAAAAATTACAAAAATTTTGTAATGCAAAAAAACAGAGAGATTTGGCGGCACTCGCTCGCTCAGAAGAAGAGGGTTGATTTGTTGCCTTACCGCGAATGCTGCAAAGAAGTACACACACTTCAATGTGCGGCTGGTCTGGGCAACAATAAATCAAAGCAAATCAATGTGGTATTGTATGTAGGGCAAAGTACTTTACAGCAACAACAAACAATTTTTTCGCCATCAAACAGAAAAAAACCTCATTGAACAATATGCAAAAAAACACCATTTTTGAGGGCATGGGGTATTTTTTGAATGAGAATCGAAAGACCGACCAGGCAGCGTGTTTTGAATACTGCTGCTTTTGTGGTGTGTTGAAAAAATGTCACACAGAAGGAGTTGTGTTGTGTTTTCGAAATTATTTGCATGAAGAAAAAAAAAACGCAGAGAAATATGCCTTCAAGTGACAGTTGTGACATGTGGGATATTGTCGCCCAGAATAGAATGGAAAGAAATTTCAATGATTTTTTTGTAAAATTTTGGTTATGAAGTGGGGGAGTTAAGTAGAGACAGCTGGAAGAAAATTGAGATTTCGTAAGAAATTACAAAAATGAGTAAAAACAGAAAATTTGAAAAAATGGTGCCTGCTTTTAGGGGTACAAGGATTTGTAGAAAAGGTCGAAATCAGAATAGAATGGAAAGAAATTTCAATATTTTTTTTTTTTTTAAATTTTGGTTATGAATTGGGGGAGTTGAGTTGAGACAACTGGAAGAAACTCGAAAGAAAATTGAGATTTCGTAAGAAATTACAAAAAGGAATAAAAGTAAAAAAATTAAAAAATGGTGCCTGATTTTAGGGGCCTAAGGATTTAGAGATATGAAATAAAAGTGAGAAATAATGAAAAAAATAAAGTAAATATAAAGCTAACAAAAGCATATGCATGCCAAAATAGCCGAGGAATTGTAATTCTAAAAATCTTGCATACTTTTAGGGGCAAAAAATATTGGAAAATTATAGAAAACCTAAGAATATTTCAAATAAAAAATGGCTCATAAAAATTTATTCAAATAAAGAAAAGACAAAAACCTATAATAAACAAAAGCAATAAATAATAAAATTATACAAAATTTATTAAATTGTGGTGCCGGCTTTTAGGAGATAAAGGGTGGCCCAAGAAAAGATTTAGGTCGATTGAAATTAGCTTTTACAAAATAACAATGCGTTGAGAGTATTTAAGAAAAACATGTCACAACAGCTCTTTATAAAAATGTAGCATACTTTCCGGGGAAACCCCAATCAAAATATGTTCAGTAAAATCAGTGGAATTGAATTTTTCAAAAAAACAAAATTCAAAACTCACAGAAAATGTAGAGGGCTAAAAATACAAAATCCGATAAAAAGTGGTGTCGGCTTTTAGGAGTTCATGAAAAAAGTAGACAAAGAAACTAGGAACGTTGTTTTCGAAAAAGGAGAGGAAGGAATCGAAATCAAAATTGAAGCTAGAAATATACTACTAGAAGCCAGAATTATATATTTTTTGTAAAATGTAAAGAGCTAGAAATACAAAATCTGGTAGAAAGTGGTGTTTTTTAGGAGTTTAAGAAAAATTCGGCAAAGAAACTAGAATCGTTTTTTTTCGAAGAAGATAAGGAACGAATCGAAATCAAAATTGGAGCTAGAAATATGCTACTAGAAGCCAGAATTATATATTTTCTTGCAAAATTTAAAGAGCTAGAAATGAAAAATCTGGTAAAAAGTGGTGTCGCCTTTTAGGAGTTTATGAAAAATGAGACAAAGAAGCTAGAAACGTTGTTTTCGAAAAAGGAAAGGAAGACATCGAAATCAAAATTGGAGCTAGAAATATTCTACTAGAAGCCAGAATTATATATTTTTTGTAATATGTAAAGGGCTTAAAATACAAAAACTGGTAAAAAGTGGTGTCGGCTTTTAGGAGTTCATGAAAAATGAACGTTGTTTTCGAAAAAGATTGCTCTGTTACGGTGTTGAAATCAAAATTGGAGCTAGAAGCCAAAATTTTATATTGTTTTTCTTAAATTTTATACCCAATTTTTAGTTGGTGAAGATGGGAGAAAGTGAAAAAATAGCAAATTCGGTATGTTCACTAGAGTTACTGAAAGGAATTTTAAGGAAACTCAAATCCCCAAAAAAATGTCTTCAAAAATATAGCCGAAATATTCCTTTTATTAAAATGTATTGCCTGTTTTTGGGAGTCACTGGCTTAAAAATAAAATATTAAGTACAAAAATATTGGCGTTAAAACAAAAAATAATAAGAAAAATAAAAATTAAATTTCAACAAAAAAAAAATCATTTAGTTATGACATTTTTTGAAAAAATATGTAGCCTACTTTTGGGCGCAAAAATTAAAGAATCCGAAAATCATAAAGAGTTTCAATTTTTTTTTGAAAATGTATAATAAACGGCTTAATTAGTTTCAAAATTATAAAATTTACAAAATGGTGCATACTTTTGGGAGAAAAATCCAGGAAATTTTAAAATACATAATTTTTGCTGATTATTTAAAAAAAAAATATATGAAAATTTAAAAAAAAATTAAAATTAAAATAAATAAAAATGTATGCTCATCCTGTCCACATTCTCCCTTCCTGCCCCAAATTCGAAGCCCACTTTTAGGTTATTATTATATGATGGGGAAATAGAAAAGTTTTGTGTATTTGTTTAGATTAATTCTTCCCTTTTGATTAATTAAACTTTGCCTTCCTTTTCCGAATTTCACATATGGTCAATTTTTTTGGGGAAGTTTTTTTTTTCAAACATTTTTTATATATTTGCTTTGTTATTTTTCTCTGGATTATTACTAATCATGTTGGCCAGCTTTTATGTTTGTAATAAAATTTTATGGCTTTTCCACAACAACAACAACCAAAAATCATTATGATTTGGAAAAAAAGGTAACTTATTTTAATTATTTATTTAACAATGGTCAAATGGTTGCCTGTGAAAAAGGATGAAGGGGGGTTAGAGGAATTTTGGGGGGTTATGCCAAGCCATTAATTTTTGATAAAAACATCAGCCAATGCTTTTTTTGCCAAAAAAAGGAAGTCCTTACTTTTTAAAACCTTGGATGGCCTTAGGCTTTTTAAATTTTCAAATATTATGGCATATCATTAGGCTGACTTGGTTAAAGGGGGGTATAGGTAGAGAAGGGGAAAAAAGAGATAAAGCATACCTTTACTTTGTCATATTTTTTTGCCTATCTATAGAAATGGCTTTTAGCTTTAATTAGTAATAATTACATATGCATTATTGTTTAGTTAGTGCTGTGGCCTGGCTCAGCTCTCTAAGGCTCTGCAGAACGATGAATGGCAAAGATGATGAGCTAATGTATTGTTTGCTTTTTAGCAATTAATTGAAAAAGTAGAGTTTAGTTTTTGAGTTTTTCCTTCTCCGCACACACACATGAATGTGTCGAGCTGAGAGGAAGGGAGGGGAAGATGGAAAAAAATGATAGAGGAAAACCAACCTCATCCACATAAATAATGAAAGGTAAACATGGCAAGGCATTGATGACGACTGACGACTGGTGGTTGGCGTCCGAACGCATTGTGGTTTTGTTGTTTTACAGTTTTTTCCCTCTCCCTCCCAAACCTAAAGGCTTAGAGATTTTTTCCTTTTCATAACATTTGCTTTTTAATTTTAAACATCATTAACATTGTGTGTTTACGAAAAAGCAAATATTCCACATACGCACACATCCATACTCCACATGGTATGAAAGGGCCAATGAACGAACGGCTTGGCCAGCAACCTTTTTTGCTAATTATTTATTTAAATATTAAACATAATGTAAAAGATAATACAAAAGGCCTTCATTTCATCTTTAAGTCCGAACCGTAAAAACCCCGAAAAAAAACACACCAAAAATCCCTCTGTAAAAAAATTTACATGTTTTTATATCAATGTAAACCGCATATGTACACAGCATGAAAATCCTTACAAAAAAGTAAACTGGAAAATATTCCAAATACATTTTTTGGAGGGGTGGTATGATTGGAAGCTAAACATTTAAAGGATTTATTTTGCAGATGAAAACAGTGCCCAACAAAATTTCAGTTTTCTACCAAAAAAAAAAAAAAAAACAAAAATGTGCAATTTTTGAAATGTGATACCTAAAAGTAGGCTATAAAAAATTTTAATAATTTTTTCTTAAAAGCACATAATTAAAAATAAATATTTTCATATTTTAAATACTTGAATATATATTTATTTAACAATATTTGGCTTTTTCAAAGCCTACTGCACCTAAAAGTATGCTCTATTTAATTTTCTTTATTTTCTAATATTTTTTAGAAGTACTGGAATACCCTAAAATTTAGTTCAGTTCTTTCAGATTTTTTTTTTTGAAAATTCCTAAAATGATGTAAATTTTATTGGTCCCCCTAAAAGTATGCATTAAATAATTTCATATTTTTTTCTACTCAAACGCACTCCAAGAAAAAGGAATTTTTTTAAATTTTTAAAGGAATTTACTTTTTATTTAAATTTTGTTGGCAACTCCTGAAAGTATGCTATTATTTTTTTTAATTTAAAATTATCAATAGCAAATCCCATGTTCCACCATTTCTTGTTTTTTTCCTGTTAGTAAAAATATTTAAATAATTGTTTTTGATTTTTTGGGCTCCTAAAAATAGGCTTCATTTTTTTAGATTTTTTCATGCAAACGAAAGTCATAAAATTCGTGTTTGTTACTAAAAATAATTAGTAAAAATATTTAAATATTTTTTTTAAATTTTTTGGACTCCTAAAAATAGGCTTCAACTTTTTTTAGATTTTTTTCTTTTTAAGAAAATTCATGAAATTCTTTTTCTTGGAGTTTCGGAATGAGTTTTTTTGGATTTTTTGGACTCCTAAAAATAGGCTTCAATTTTTTTTTAGATTTTTTCTTGAAATTATTTTTTTCTTGGAATTTCGGAATGAGTTTTTTTTTTTTCTAAAAGTGTTATCTGTCCTTCAGATTTTTATAAGTTGATTTTGTTGTCAATCCTTTTGTAAACCATTAAATTTTGTTAAAAAAAACTTAACTGTCTATCCATTTGTCTGCTTGGCTTCCATGGCTTTTTCTCTGTCCCTCCCTCTCTCTCTCTCTATTTTCCTCGTTACATGTCTAAGAGTTTTAAGTTACAGCCTGTGCATAAAATTAGATGATTTCAATTGTGTGATGGGCGCAAAAGGCTTTTTCCTTTGCCATGACAGACTCTAATTGCGTTTAAGGGCTTATGAAAGGAAAAATTACATATGACAATTGTAGATGTGTATGTATTTCTTTGCCTACACACACACACTCGCTCACATATTTACATTTAATGTTATAAAAACAACAAAAGTAACTAATGATGGCTTATATGTAATTTTACCCATACTTTGTGAAGGGGGGGGGGGGCTAGGCTTTGATAAAAAACCAAACCTTGATCAAATCAAAGTGTAACATAATGTAAAGAAGACAGCCATTACGTAAAGGAGGAGGGGGAGGGAGTTAAAGACAATTTTGCTTTTGTCATAAACATTGCATGTTTCAACAAAGACCTCCCTCTCCCCCCATTTACTCTACTTCTTACCAAGATGAGGCATAAATATAAATTAAAAAAAGGGTTGATATGTGTATCTTTGGATCTCCGGGCTCATCATATTCCTCATGCCTCCATCAAAAAAAAAAGGGTGTTAAGAAAAAAAAAAAAAACATTTTTGCTACAGACTAAAAAAAAGCTTTTAAACGTGCATACACATACAATTGGCAACAAAACAGATAACCCTCCACACCCCCTCTCCAGGAGTACATATGTAAATACCTATGAGTCTGCCAGGCAGGCAGGCAGGCAGGCATGTTTATACATCAGTATTGACTTTATCAAGTAATTGTAGCCAAACATCCAGTATGTTCTCCACTCATTCTTTAAGCCGTCGTCTTCTTCTTCTCCTCCTTTCGCTCTTTTGTAATTTGAATTGACATGCTTCATGTTAAAATTCAAAACCATACTTACCCACACCATGGAGGAACATTTTTGTTTCAAATTCGTTTTTTTTTTTTTTTCAAAACTTTGTTTTCTTACAAAACGTCCTGACTGCCAGCCTGCCTGCCTGTCTTTGCCTTACATGATTGTTTTATTTTCATTAATTTTTTTTCTTATTTGATTCCTTATCCTGCAGGAGGAGTGGGAGTAATTTGAAAATATCTCTTGTATTTTTATGCTGTCATGTGTTTAATGTGTGTGTAATTGCAAATATGTTTGGAAACAATAAATTTTGTTTGTTTTATAATTTTTACGTTGCGAGAAAACAAAACACGGCGCTTTCTTATAGTCAAAAAAAAAAAATTGAAGACAAAGTTAGAGTGGAGGGGTGGAGAAGGTACGAGTTTTGAATTAATTTTAATTTCTTTAGATGCCTTCAGGTGTTCCACAAAAGAAGGGATGGGAGATTTGCCAGCTGATCAATTGACTCCTCTTGGAAAAATACCAAAATGGAAAATTAAAAAAAAAAATCCTTCCAAAAGTAGGGCTAATTTTTTTTTTTTAATGAACCTAAAACTATGCTTCAATTTTTTTTATTCACAATTTTTTAATCTAAGAATAAAATTAAAATAATTATGGAAATTTTTTTTTCTTTAAATGACTAGGTTTTTTAATAAGAAACTAAAAGTATGCCTTGATTTTTAATAAAAAAAATATCACAAAATTTCTTTTTGGAATACCAAATTTTTAATTTTTAATCAGAATTTTACCAAATTCCCTTTGGAAGACTTAATTTTTAAATTTAAGTACCGTGGAAATTTAGATTTTTTCCACATGGGTTCACATTTTTTCTGATCAGACTTTTGATACGAACCTAAAGGTATGCTTTAATTTTCAATAAAAAATATTTTAAAATTTTCTTTAGAAAAACTTGAGTTTTAAATAATTTAAATTCCTCCAAAACACATGATTTTAGTCTCTTTAATAAAAAAACTGAATTTTCTTTTGTTTTTAAATTTTTGTAAAAAAAATTATTTTTTTTTTAATTTTTAAAAAATTTCAATATTATTTTTCCTATTTGTGTTTACATGTTTTCTGATTCGAACCTAAAAGCATGCTTCAATTTTTAATAAATTTTTAAAATCTCTTATTTCCTTATAAATAAATACTTATTTTTCCTAGCCTTTAATGGGGACTTAATTTTTAATTATTTTTTTAGGAAGCCTTTAGTTTTAAATAATTTAAATTCCTCCAAACACATGATTTTAGTTTCTTTAATAAAAAAAAACTGAATTTTATTTTGTTTTTAAATTTTTGTAAAAAATCTTAATTTTATAAAAAATTTAGAAATATTTTTTTCCATTTGTGTTTGTTTTGTTTTATGATACGAACCTAAAAGTATGCTTTAATTTTTAATATATTTTTAAAATCTCTTATTTCTTTATAAAATATTCTTTATTTTTTGCAAGCCTTTAGAAGAGGTTTCATTTTTGAATTATTTTAAAACCCCCAAAAGCATGCTTCGATTTTCTGGACATTTATATTTTTCCTGTTTTTATGAACATTTTTCTATTTCAGGTTAAATGAAAAGTAATTTCAATTTTTTTTATTTTCCTTATATTAACATATTTAGATACTAACCTCCTAAAAGTATGCTTTAATTTTCAGTTTATTTTTTTAATATTTTTTTTTATTATTCTGGGACCTTAAAACTGTTTTTAATGTTATTCTAGTCTTTAAGAAAAAATAATTTTTTAAATTTTTCTGTGGCCCCCAAAAATATGCTTTAATTTTCCTAAGAACTTTATTTTCCCTGTGCCATTTAAATTCGTAATTCACATCATTAATTATAACCCAACAAGAATTTTAGTTTCCTAACTTGCCATGTAAACTGTCTCTTTAGGCAAACCTCAAGCTCTTAAGCAACAGGAGCACCGGGCATAACTGCCTGGCTGTCTCGGGAAATTTTCTACAAAAATCCAATCAAAAATTTCCAATCAATGTCAATTTACAAAACCTCCATACTCCCCAGCTCTCCCCAGCGCAACAACCAAGCCTTTTGATCATTGCCAAACGGGACACATTTACAAATTGGAAATTTCGAAAGGGGAGGTTTTAAAACTTGACAGAAAATTCCCTCCCCTTGCCAATAGTCGAAAATTTTTCAAAATTTGAAAGCTACACATTGCTACGTATTAAAACCGAAACGAATTAATTTAATTAATTACAATCATGTCTTATTAGATTGAAAATTCTCCTTGTGACATACACACACACACACACTCTGCACATTTAAGCTCTTTTCAAAAGGTGGCTGAACGGAGGAATCAACCATCCAACCAACCTTCAATCCAAACCAATCCAAGTTGGAAGTAACAAATGGTATTTGGTTTGCTATCGATGTGCCATTAAAATTAAAGGCTATGGCATGGAACATCATTTATAAATGCCTGATTTGTTATTTACAAAACGTTTCTCAAGTCACTAAACCTTGAAATCCTTTGCGCCCAAATCCAAATATCTCCTCCTCCTCCTTCTCTTTGCCGGCAATTCCCCACAAAGCCACCTTGTCAAAGTCTTCAACATCATCAAACACATTAGACATTTGCTGGAGAAACCATCTCTCTCTGCCTCTCTTTGTATCCCTCCTCCCCCCTTTGGTTTTATAGAAAGAGTTCGATAAGTTTTCCTTTTTAAAAAACAAAGGTCCTTAAGGACGTTTTGTAAGAATTGCCAAACAACAAAATGTTCTGAGTGGATTTCATAACTTCTTTGGCATCCAGAACGTCAAGATAACAACATTTTGCCAGTAATTATGGGTGGAGATGGGGGGAAGGGTATTTAAGCATGAGTGTGTATGTGTAGTTGGAGGCTAGGAGGAGGGTGTGTGTGTGTGTGTGTGCAAATAAAGTAACAAAAATCGAAATGTAAAAGATTGTGTCATTAGTAATTTTGTATTTGTCATATGAAGGCAAACTCCAACATCAGGGGGATTAGGGGTTATGGGAAGTAGAAAATACTAAGGAGAAGAGAGAGAGGGGGAGGGGGATGCTTGAAATTTGTAAATAAATGACAAATGAAAAGGGTTGATATAATTTTGATTTGAACAACTTGAAAGATAAAAATAAAAATCAACTTAAATTGATGGATTTTATTGGAAATACAATCTTTACATAAATTCGAAGCATACTTTGGGGGGGTGTAGGGAAAATTTTTAAATATTAAAAAAAAATAATGAAAAATCGAAAATATTATTAATAGTCTAACAGCCATGAGTGATAAAAAAAAATTACATTTTTGTGGCATACTTTTAGGATGACAATACAAATTTACATAAATTCGAAGCATACTTTGGGGGTGTAGGGAACATTTTTTAAATATTAAAAAAAAATTATAATTAAAAATCAAAAATATTATTAATTAGTCTAACAGCCATCAGTGATAAATAAAATTGAATTTTTGTGGCATACATTTAGGACGACAATACAAATATACATAAATTCGAAGCATACTTTGGGGGTGTAGGAAATTTTTTTTTAATTTAAAAAATTATTTAAAATCAAAAATATTATTTATTAGTCTAACAGTCACTAGTGATAAAGAAAATTAAATTTTTGTGGCATACTTTTAGGAGGACATTATGAAAGGAAATCATTGCATATTTTTGGGAATTTTTATATAATTTTTTAAACTTTTTTTTGCCTTACAATCCAATTACATTTTTTTTATTATTTCAATATTTTTTATTTTTATACAAAAAAAAACTCCCTTAACAACCTCCAAAGCCAATTAACGCCCACACATAGTTGTCTGTTTTAAAATTGGAGATCAGGTATTATATGCAAATTTTATTCTGCTCTTGATATTGGGAGTTCAATTAAAATTCATAAATTTTTTTTATTTTGATTTTATTTTCCGTTCCCTTTCTTTTCATTGAAGAGCTGGGCTGGGATTGATTATTATCTGAAGGATTGTAGTATGATGCTGATGATCATCAAGTCGTTTTATTGAATTAAAAATCAGACAAGTAAGGCTGTCTAGAGACAAGTCTGATTTGTTGTTGTTGTTGTTGTCATTATTATCACCATTTATGGTTTCTTGGGACAGGAAGAGTAAATATGAAGCCGGAGCAGAAGTAGAGAACATGTGAATGAATTTGGGATTTTTTTTTGGGAATCTTGAAACCAGCATATGTTGAAATTAAACAACGAAAAATCAAACTGGCACATCTATAACACCACAAGCATCAAGGCAGCCATCCAACCATTCCGTGGCTTGGCTGGATGGCTGGCTGGGGACATACTCAACATCATTGCTATTGAACTGAATAAAAACAACCGTTTTTGTTTTTTTTTTTTTTTTTTTTGTTTTAATTTTTATTGATATCAAGCATTTTAAGTTGAGTTTTTTTTTAATGATTTCCTGTGTGCCAAAAAAAAAAAAACGCACAAACCCACAATTGATATCAAAAGAAAAGGAGTATGCAAAAATAAAAACAAAAACAAAAAATAATTCAATTCGATCGAATTTCAGCCAAACAATAAGGCTCTAAGTTCCCGGCTCAATTGTTTTCGTGGGCAGGAAATTGAATTAAAATTCAAATATTGGCAGACAATTTAAAGGTTTTGTCATTTAAGCAAGCGTGGGAGAGTGTTTGCAAAAAATCGAAAAATTTTAAAATGATTTGAAGGTCATTGGGAATGAAAAAAAATTAAAAAAAATAAAAAAAAACTCTTTCCATTCGAAACCAAGGAAATTTCAAAATTTTTTTTGAAGGTCATTGGGAATGGAAAAAAATTAAAAAATTAAAAAAAAATCTTCCATTCGAAACCAAGGAAATTTAAAAAATTTTTTGCAGGTTTTTGAGGAGGGAAAAAATTAAGAAAAAAAAAATAAAAAAAAACTCTTTCCATTCGAAACCAAGGAAGCTTTGCATTTTTCATACATTTCCGTTTCCTGAGACAAAGAGAGAGAGCCAGAGATTTTTCTTCTACTCTTCAAGTTTTCCTGTTACTTTTCCCTCAAACATGACAGATATTCCGTCGGATGCTCTGGCAAAAAGAATAAAAATCAAGATACATCATAATCCATTTGTTGGGCCAACAAACCCTGGATGCCCTAGCAAGTCAAGCATTTTTTAGCTCTACCTCTCAAACTCCTAAACTTATGACAATCCTTTTGGAAAATGTCATCAACGTCCTGCCACAAAACTTCCACTTCAAACTCATGCCAATGTTGCTGCTCAATATTTATGCTCTTCGGTTTCTATTTGCCGTGGAGGAGGAGTTTGAGCCACACAAATACACATGATTTATCTTGCAGCTTAGATTTTTGCTTTTCATTCGAAGAAGAAGAAGAAGCAGAAGTTTCCTCATCATCAGTGGCAGTGGCATCATATATGGATTTGTTATTATAAATGATATGTCTGTGGAAGACACACGACTGTGCATTAGTCTGCATCTGATGATGCACCAACCATTCAAGCGGGAACAGTTTTTTGTCTTGGGTTTTTTATTTAAAAAAAAAAAATTGAGAGTGGGAGTAGAATAAAAGACAAAGAAGAAAAGAAAAAAAGAAAACAGTAAACAATGACAATACCAAACCTCAAGTGGGATATTCAATGGAGTTTAAATGGATATTTGTAAGAAATTGTGGCAACGATTAGAGATTTCTAGGGTTTAAGGGAAATAATGTACAAAATTCCTAAAATTAATGAAAAAAATTCCTAAAAACCAAAACTCGTTGCTTAGGATCCTAAAAACTCGGGAGATAATTAGAAACAAAATCCCAGTGAAAAAGTAATATTTTTTAAAAAGAAAATGCTGTTCCTAAGAATATGAACATTTTTCTTAAATTAATGAAAAAGATTCCTAAATATTGGAAAAATTCCTGAAGACCAAAACTCTTTGCTTAGGATCCTAAAAATTCCTTAGAAACAAAATGCTTATTAAAAATATATATTTATTGAAAATAAAACAACGCTCCTTAATTTATGAATATTTTCCTAAATTTAAAGAAAAAAATTCCTAAATATTGGTAAAATTCATACATTTAAGGCAAAAAATATTCTTTAAACCAAAATTCGTTGCAGAAACAAAGTCCCATTAAAAGCAGTATTTTTTTGAAATTAAAACGCTGTTTCTTAAACTATGAACATTTTCCTAAATTTAAAGAAAAAAAATCCTAAATATTGCAAAATATTCTTTAAGACATAAATTCATTCCTTAAGACCCTAAAAAACCTTGTTGAACAAGTAGAAACGTAATACATAATAATCAGAAAACACAAAAATTAAATGCTGTTTCCAAAATATGAGCATTTTCCTAGATTTAAGGAAAAAAGTTCATAAATATTGGAATTTCTAAAAGAACACCTCTCTCTCTCTAAAAAAAACAGTAATTCCTTTTATTTGTAAAAAACGAACAGTAGATAATATAAAAAATCCCTGTCTTCTTAACAATGTCGCCTGAAATTAAAACTTTGTTCATAAAAAAATAACTTTTTTCCTAAATTAAAGAAAAATGTTCCTAAATTATTTTTAAACTTATAAAAAATTATATTTTCGTGATTTGCTGATTCCGAATTTCTCGAAAATAAATTGCTCGCCTGCCTAAGAGCCGTAAATAATGTGAAATAAATTTAGGACATTGTTCATAAAATGTATGAATTTTGTTCTTAAAATGCATGATTGTTGAGCAAAAAAATTGAGAAAAATTGCAGTTGGAGGATTTTTTCAACTTATTTTATATTTATGTATGTTTTATGCCCCTGTGTTCTTAAATATCCTATTTTTTACATTTTTTGTTTAAGAAAGACAGGTATGTCATGAGAGAGAAAAACCCGAGAACAGGATGCTCATAAAATGTAGTCTAGGTTCCTCCAAGGAAATCTATTGTTTGGCTAATATGCCGGCATGGTAGAGACATTGACTTTATGGGTTGGCAAAATATTTAAGGGTTAGGAATGGGAAAATATATTTAAATTCAGAAAAATATATATTTATATATATCCCCTTAAATCTTCTCTCCCTCTCTCAATTGTTGTGGCAGCTATTACCCCGAACTGGCAACGAGTCTATCCCCATAGTCAAGTGCGATTATAAACATATAATGTTATAAACGCGGTTCTTCATTTTCACAAAAACACATGTACACAAATACTCTAGGCATTGTTGGTGTGGTTGTTGTTGTTGTTGCTGCTTGTAATTGTTGTTATTTGTGTTGGCTGCATGTCCACTTTCATATCAAATGCAGGCTTAACCTTCTGATTGTTGGCGGGGCCAAGGCGAGGAGGGAGAGAGGGCCGGTCAGGCAACAGGATAAAAGTGGGAGTGAGCCAGCCTGCCTCCCAAAACATTGTGTTCATATTGTCTTCATCATCATCATCATTGTTGTAGTTGTTGTTGCTGTGAGTACACACAACAAGTTAACGTGGCAGAACCCACACTCTACTCTCGGCTTGCTCTCCTCTTAAATGCGGTATTGTTTTGTGGTCGGGTGGAAATGCAACAAAAGCTTCATGGCTGGCCAGAGCAAAACTGTTTTATGTCCATGCATCGAAGCGGGGAGTTGGAGAAGAGGCTTTTGGCTGGTTTACATTTTGGCGGTCATTTGCCTGTTGTTTTTCCAAGAGAAGTTGAAATCTGACGGGGAGTGGGAGAGGGAAATATATATGGCTTTTGGTGACTTGATGTGTTTTAGTGGCAGTCAACATGTGTGGCCTATTGTGGCCATTTGGCGTAAATAAATATGATGGAGTTGTTGGCCGGTGTATCATCAGCGCCAGTAGCAGGAGCTAAAGAAAATTTGTGTCAATTGCATGTGTAAGGCATGCAAGTTTATATCTAGTGGGGTTGTAAGGGGGCGGGGAGTAGACGAGAGATTGGAAATAAAATTTCTCACGCATTTTTTTTTGGCGGGGGGGAGGTAACTTAAAAACTCTTTCCTATGAAAGCCTTTGGAGAACAATGGCATTGAAACCTGTGCAAGTTTCACATAAATGGGGGAAGAAAGTGGCGGAGGGAAAGTATCTTGGAATAATGAAAAGTTTATGCTTTTTTATGTGATTTAGTCCTTTAGGCCTTGCTGGAGAGGTGTAAAGAATTACAAAATATTTAGACATAGGCTAAATGACTTTCAGAGGGGGAGAGGGGTGTAGATTGAGTACTTGAGGGAGCTGGAATTCGTAAATTTCTCATTAAACGGTTAAAAAAACTCAACACTTAAAATCATTTAAACAATGTTAATTTGGAAATTCATTGCCTACTTTTAGGAACCCAAATGTACCCAAAAATACAAAACTGGGCATAAATTATTGGAATAGCGTCTGGAGTGGTACAAATCATCAGCAGCTATAATTTTAATTTGATTTGTAACATTTCAAAACTCAGTGCCTATTTTTAGGAGCCTGGTTGAGATTGAGGATCTACAGGAGGTGAAAGAAGGCAATACTCGGAGGCAACAAAGCAAAGATACCTAAATACCTAAAATATTATGGCAACAGAATTAATATAAAAATGTATTGCCTGCTTTTAGGATCCATAATAAAATCTCACATTTGTTGCCTACTTTTAGGCTACTTTAAATTAAAAATACTTATTTTCAATATCGAAGAACCGTCAAAAATCTATGTAAATTTAAGTTGTAAAGTAAAACGTAAATTTTAAAGTCTTTTTAAAAATCTCCAAGGAAAAATACAAAAATATAACTGACACATTATCAAAAATTTGCTGCCTAATTTCAGGCTATTTCAATTTAACAAAAAAATAATTATTGCTTAGATCTGAAGTATTCCCTCTGTGTCTTAACTTATTACTCTCTATTACAGAGAGCCTAAGCGATCAAATATTGTAGTCTTTGGAAAATCTCCAAAGAAAAATTACCTCCTTTGATCTGAATCCTTCCTCTATATTATTTTGATGAACTATTTTGTCAAACCCCAAATTTCTTTTCCAGACTGAAAATCAAAATTTTTCATTTTTTTTCAGAAGATCTCGAAAAAATGAAAGCAGTCTCAGACAAAAGATCATTAAAATGTAAGCCTTTTTAATTTGACTTCTAAGGCTGGCGGTTGATGTCACCAAGCATGCCTAGGTGACTCTGTCTCCCTTTAAACATACATACATTTGTATGTGTGTGTGAAATTGCAGCATATTGTCTGTTTTGAGTATTTTAATGCAATTTGCCAACGCATTTTCATATATCTTTAGCACTTCATTTTTTCTCCGAGTTTTTTTCTGTCTTTTGCTTAGTTTTTTAGTCTGGCTGCTGGCTGCCTGACTGACTGGTAGAGTAGGTTGTAGGCCTTTTGTCTTGTTTTACTTTGCATATTTGCTTGTGGTTGTTACAGTTTAACTAAATTTAGCTTCATTTGTATGTCGTCTAGTCAGCCAGCCAGCCAGTGAGCCAGACACAAAGTTGTTGTGGCGATGATTTCTTGCAGCTTCCTTCTCACTCTCCGAATGAGACTTTTGATTTTTCCTTTATTTTTTTTTTTTGTGTCTTTTGCTCTGCATCGATTTTTCCCTATCAAATCCATAATGTCAGGCATTAATTAATTTTCAGCGCAATTTCTTTGTGTTGCAAAATCCAAGCTGCAGCAACAATAACCACATCAAAAAAAAGGGGAGTAAGCAAGTTGGCCAGCCACAAATGGCTCATTACTAATAAGTTATGAGGTGGATGTAATATGACCAAGTGTATAAGAGGTCTGTCTCAAAAATCCTTTGTGTTGGGGTTTTTCATCTTCGAGACATAGATGCCTCTGTGTGTGTGCATGTGTGTTTTTTGTTGCATTGCCCTGCTTGTTGGTTGTTTTAATAAAAATAGTCAAATCATTATTTAAGAATTCTTGATTAATTGGCATTGTCATTTTCTATCTATATTAGTTAGTCTGCCATAGTTTTTCGGTTTTTTTTTTTGCGTTTTTGCATTTTTTGTAGCTGCAATATTTTGCTGTTTTTGTTGTGATTTTAATGTTGATTTATTTTAGCCTTTGGTTTTGCTTGTTTGCCACCATTGAGTGCCAACTAAAAAAAATTAAATTAAATTTTATTTCTATAATCTGTGAAATTGTTTTTGGCTTAAGAGGCAAATTTTTTTTGAGAACAAATATGGCCTTAAGGCATCATTAAAATTTGAAATGAGTAATGAAAAAATTAAAAGAAATTAAAAAAATAAAAAAAAAAATTAAAAAAAAATAGAAAAAACTACTAAAAAAAAATAAAATTTATAATAAAATTAAAAAAAAAACTCTTAAATAAATAAAAGCTTTAAAAAATATTAAAATAAAATCTTTAAAAAAAAATCTTTAAAAAAGTTTTAATTATATATTTTTGTACATTTTTATTGTCTCAAAAAAATCTTTTAAAAAAAATAAAATCTTTAAAAAATTAAATATTAAAAAAATAAATCTGTAAAAAACTAATATTTAATTTATTTCATTAAATTGTAATTATTTTATTAATTTTAATATTTTTGGTATTTTTGTTCATTTTATTGACGTTATGTTTTTATTTATTTTTTTTTTTTTTTTTTGAGATTAGGTGTGCTTTTGAATTCAGCTTTTTTTAATTCCTTTATGAATTAAATTTAAAAAAAATATTTATTTTTTTATTTCATATTTTCTTAAATAATAAAATACTTTTAACATTTGTTAAAATATTTAAAACTTTTAAAAAATTAAATCTTTAACAAACTAATACTTTTTTCTATTTCATTAAATTTTACTTATTTTATTAATTTTAATATTTTTAGTATTTTTGTACATTTTATTGGCGTTTTTTTTTTTTTTTGTGAGATGAGGAATTCAATTTAAATTTTTTTATTTTTTTTTTATATCACATTTTCTTAAATAATAAAATATTTTAAGCTTTTTTTAAATATTTAATTGGTTTTATCTTTTCAAATCTTTAAAAAATTGAAATCTTTAAAAAACTAATATTTTTTTATTTCATTAAATTTTAATTATTTTATTAATTTTGATATTTTTGGTATCTTTGTACATTTTATTGACGTTTTTTTTTTGTGAGATGAGGGTGGCTTTTTTATTCAGCATTTTTTAATTCCTTTATGAATTTAATTTATTTTTTTTTTAATTTTTCTATATCACATTTTCTTAAATATTAAAATATTTTAAGCTTTTTCTTTATATTTAATTGGTTTTATATTTTCAAATATTTAAAAAAATGAAATCTTTATAAAAAGTAATATCTTTTTATTTCATTAAATTTTAATTTTAATATTTTCTGATTTTCTGTACATTTTTTCTTGTCTTTAATTTTTTTTTGTATTCAGCCTTTTTTAATTCCTTTCTGAATTATATTTAAAAAATATACAAAAATATATATTTTTTTATGTCACATTTTCTTAAATAATAAAATATTGTAGGCATTTTATTAATATTTAATTGATTTTATCTTTTCAAATCTTTTATAAAAATTAAATCTTGAAAAAAATAAATAATAAAATATTTTAAGCATTTTTTATGTATTTAATTGGTTTTATTTTTTTAATTCCTTGGAAAATTAAATCTTTAAAAAAATCAATATTTTTTTTTATTTTATTAGATTTTAATCAGTTTATTAATTTTAATATTTTTTGGTATTTCGGTACATCTTTAATAAAAAATAAAAAAATTTAATTTAATTTAAAAAATTTGTAAAAAATATTTTTTTTTCACATTTTCTTAAATAATTAATTTTTTTAAGCATTTTTTTAAATATTTAATTGGTTTTATTTATTTTTCGTAAAAATATTATTTATTTTTATTTGTTATTTTATTTATTTTTTTTTTTTCTTGCCTTAAAAAAATAAAAAAAATAATTAAATTTAAAAAAAATACTTTTTTTCACATGTATTATTATTTATTTTTAGTTGTTATTTTATTTATTTATTTTTTTGTATTATAATTTATTTTTAGTTGTTATTTTATTTTTTCATTTATTTATTTTTTTTTTTTTTATTTAGAATGTTTTCTGGCTCTTCTACCTGGCTCTTTCTTAAATCCCAGTCTGAATTGTATCTGCCCGCAATGCAAGAAGCTTCCTTTTATTTAATCAAGCAACAATGATGACATTTCATTCATTCTTTACACCCTGAAACTCCTGATTTTTTTTTCTTTAAGAATGGAACATAAATTACATTTAACACTTGGCTTAAATGAAGCTGCAGCCGGGGCAGCTACAATTTGGGACAGTTTTGAATTCATTCATAATTTTTCGTTATTTTCGTTTTTTGCTCTGGGAGAGACATGAAAACAGCCTTGAATTTATAAAAAGGAGTCAGAAAACTAACAAAAACAACAACAACAATGTGTAGTTTAGGGTTCAGTTCACTTCACTTCACTTCAGTTTTTTTTTTTTTTGTCAAGGAACCCAGACATGAACGCACCTCATTTTTTTGTGGTGGCACTAAAAGCCCTGAATATGTTAACAGAGTGGGAGCCAAGCTACGACAACAACAAGAACAATGGGTTTGAAGTTTAGCACGCGCCTACACAGACACACAAAGGCACAAGAGGGGGGAATATGGGTTGTTAAGGGGTTATGATGATTTGTAAGGGAGGAATGGTACTTAAGACTACGAAAAATGGGAGTTTCGGGTACTTACAGATTATGATAAAAATATTATTTTTAAATATTTTGCGTTTTCAAATATTTACCTGGAAATAGAAAAAAAAAATAAAAATTATTATTAATTTTGAAATTAAAAAAAAAAAAAAAATTTTGGATGATTTAAAAAAAAAATTAAAAAATATATATTTTTTGAGAACCACAACTCACAGCAGGAAAAAAATCTAAAATTTCCGTTTTCAACACTTCAAATAACCATTAACAACTGTTGCGAGTGATAAGAGGCCGTAATATTCTGATATTTCTTCAATGAGACCCCACAACTATTTCAATAACCAACCAACCAGGCAGCCAGCCATCCAACCAAGCAACAGATATGGATAAATAAATCTTAACAAAAACAACGACAAATCTAATTTATAAAAAAAAATGTTAAACAGAAAATATTATCAATTCATTTCAAAGCCATAAAATGCCTGGGCAAAAATCAAGAGAACGGGCCAGGGGGGGATTAGGCAATCATAAAATGAGTAGCTAAAGATTTTTCGAAATTTCGTTATTTTAACAGATAACGATAAAATCTTATTAATATACATACGAAGCTAAAGAAAAAAAAATAACACAATATAATACGAAAAAAATTAAAGTCATAAAAACCGCTCCTGTACCTCCCTACCCGTCACTCCTCTCTCCCAGAGCAAAAACAAAAAATAGAATAAACAAGCAACTGATTTATATATTTAAATACTTTCGAAATTGCCTTTATTTCATTCGTATCGTTTCGCCTGGTATTTACTGAATCATAAATCTTCGAAGAGATTTCTGGGTAATCACTGAAAGATTGCTGTCTATTGGTTAAGTTTTGTGCTCAACTCCCTCCCTATCACAGAGATAAGATAATTTCCCCTCCCCCAGGCTCCCCAAGGCCTGCCTTCCCCGTCTTTTTCGTTTTCGACATAAAAATGTGATTGGTATTATTTGCTTATTCGTATTCTATATATGATTATCATTGAAATAAAAACAGCAAAAAAAATAACAATAACACCAGAAAAAATATGGCTGCCTGTAGCAATACCCTGAAAAAGAAAAGCCACATAGATAATAAAAAACAACAACAACAACAACGGCGACAAATGAAATGTTTATTTTGTATTGTTTTTGTGTTCATACAATTTAATTGTTCACAAAAAAAAAAAAACGCAAACCAGATAAGGCATTATTCGAGCAGTAAGTTATGATATGATGGCTTCAACTTCAAATGATATGAAAGACAATAACGAGAGCAACAAAAAATCGCTGCAAAATGATTGGTCAATTGGAAAAAATATCAAAAACTTAAAAAAAAATAAATAAAAAAACATAAAAAAATAATAATAAAAAATATAAAAAATTAAAAAAAAAATAAAATAAATAAAATAAAAAAATATTTAAAAAAATATTGATTAAAAAAAAAGAAAAAAAATATTAAAAATTTTTAAAGCGTAAAATATTGTATGTTTCGAGTGCAAACACTAATTAAATTAATCCAAAATTAAAAAAAAAAATATTTAAAAAATAAAATTAACTAAATTTTTTTATAGCTAATATTTTTGATTCTCAAAAAAATTGTAAACGCCTATGTTTATTTATTTTTTCCAATATTTTTCAAAGGTAGCAATTTTGATGTATACAAATTTAAAAAGGCCATATACCACAGGTCACAAATATGCATTTTTCTCCAAGAAAATTCTTGACAACAAAAATATCCCCCGCACTAGGAAAAAATCTCCAAAATTATTTAAAAATACACAAATTTCCAAAAATCTTTCAAAGAAGTCACTGGCGATTTTTAAACGTATAGCAATGGCTCCACATAGAGAATCCAGATATTTAATTTTGATTACAAAATTCTCAATAACAAAAATTTCCCTTCAAGGGAAATTTTTATTTTTCAAGCAAAAAATTTTTTTCTTCAAAATTTCAGCACATTTTGAAAGGTAATATGCATTTTTAGTGAAAACAAAAATTTCCCCAAAAATTTCCCAAAAGGGAAATTTTCAATTTTTTACATAAAATTGTTCATTTTTACCCCTAGAACCCAAAAATTTAAAAATTATTGAGAAATTGCTGAAAACAAAAATTTCCCTTGGAGGGAAATTTTCATTTATGAAACGAATTTTTTTTTCTTCAAAATTTCAGCACATTTTAAAGGTAATATGCATTTTTAGTGAAAATAAAAATTTCCCTAAAAATTTCCCAAAAGTGAAATTTTCAATTTTTTACTTAAAATCACTTATTTTTGTTCTAGAGAACCCAAAAATGTATAAATTATTGAAAAATTGCTGAAAACAAAAATTTCCCTTCAGAGGAAATTTTTATTCGGACTACAAAAATTTTTTTCTTTTGAATTTCAACATATTTTGGAAGGTAATATGCATTTTTAGTGAAAACAAAAATTTCCCCAAAAATTTCCCAAAAGGGAAATTTTCAAAATTTTCAGAGAAAATGGGAATTTTCTATTTTTCCACAAAATATTAAAACTACCCTTCAAAAATAATTTTCTTTCTCAAAATATTATTTTTTCATTGAAATAAAGTCTTTTGAAATATTTGTATTGCCTACTTTCAGGTGTTTGGTATTCCAAAATGTTTACTTTACCCTGAAAAAACACAACTTTTCCGAAAAAAGATTATTTTGCAAAAAATCCCATGTTCAAATATTGATTGCCCTCTAAAATAAAAACTTTTTTAAAATATTTTGTTGCCTACTTTTAGGTGTATTGGATCACCATGTGATCCTGTCTTAAAAACCTTGAAGTTAAAACTGGCAAGGCTTTTGAAAATATTCATTACAAAATGTCTCCATAAATATTTATAGTTTCGATGGAAAATAAATCAAATTTAAAATATTTCATTGCCTACTTTTAGGTGTAAACCTGTATACCGTTCAATTTTGTTAATTTTCGACAATTTTTAAAAGATTATAGTGTAAATTTTTTATGTTGTTTTCTCATCTAAACATTATATTGCCTACTTTCAGGAGTTTACATCAAAAACTGCAGAATCTTGAAATTTTTCGGTATTTTATTAATTTTTAGAATTTAGTTTTCATTTTTCTCTCAAAAAAAAATTATATATTGAAAATATCCTGTATCCATTTTCCTTTGCATCCATTTGTTGTGGAGAAGTAGAGGTTGGGGGATGGGATCGCTTCATGTAATAAATTTCCATTTTTACCACTCCTTCTTGAGTGCTGTGTGTGATGCTGCAAATCCTGTGTAAGTTTTTCCACCTCTTCTCCTGTTTTTTTTTTTTCATTTTTCCTTTCAATGGAGATTTTTCTTTTTTTTTTCATTCCTTGTTTTTTTCTCGTCCTGGCCAATTCTTTATGGCTTTTTTTCCTTTCTATGTGTAATATCGTCGTATATATTTCTGTGTGTGTGTATGTTTTTTTATTTGATTCTGATTCTGTTGTTCGCTGCCAGCCTGCCATTCGTCGTCCAATCGAATTCAATTGACTCTCAATGCTGCTCCTGCTACAACAACAACAACTAAGAATGAAACCCCCCCAAAAAAAAACGGGAAAAAATAAAACCAATTTTTTTTTGTTCATACCCTCTTCTGCTTCTTTCTTCCCATACACTTTGACACTCGTCGAAAGCAATACAAAAAGCAGCAACAAGGAAAAAATCATGAAAGAAGAACATAAGGCGCGTACCAACCCAAAATGTTCGCCCAGAGAAAAAAAGTCACATAAAGAATTTGTATGTAATCGAAAAAACATCCAATGAACCCCAACTGCAGACCTGCTCAGGGGGGAGGGAGGGAGGGTTTGGCTATATAAAATGGGGTTTCTATATACAATTGTTATTTGATAAGAAAAGAAGAAAAAAAAAACAAAAAATATATTCAAGATGGATCCCTGAATTTCTATTGAATTATTTTTCTCGGAAAAAATACAAGTCCTTTCATGCCTGTTTGGCATGGAAGGAGGTTGTCTCTCTTGGGGACACATTTCAACACCATTAACCAAAACTGTTTTTTTTTTTACCAATAATGATGTTTTCTCCCCCTCTCCCCCCAGAGGAAAAACGTGGCAGGCCACCATTTTCTTTTTTCTCCGGAAAATACTCCCTTTCCTCCCCCTCTTCCCCTGCCCTCTCCCAGCCTCGTATTTCCTTTTTTTATATATTTATTGAATTTTTATAAGTAATAAGAGAAAAAAAAGAAGGAAAAATGCTTCTTTTATTTGTGTGATTTGTTGCTGTTGTTGTTGCTGCTGCATTGGAATCCTTATTTCTCAATAGCCTTGTTAGTTGTTGTCCTTTGGCATTCTCCTATAGACATGGCTGGCTCTATCGCAGGCGCTTTACTCCATGTTTAAAAAAGCAGAGCTCTCAATTTTTTGGCTACAGCTCATTCATGTTGTACTCACTCACTCACTCTCTCTCTCGGGCTCGGTGTCTCTCGTTGGCTCCTTGGATTTGTTTTTTTTTTTTTTCTCTTATGGTCGTTAACTTTTCTTTTTTTCCCATTTCGATAGATTTTCTTTTTTTAATATATGAGGGAAAATCTTTTTTTATATATATATCACAAGAGAGGAGACACACACACACACAGTGTCATGGAGGTATTGGTGATATATTTGTAAATGCCCTTTATGGCAAGGAATTCAGGGGAGAGAGAGGAAGGAGGAAAGGGGGGAGGTTACACACATAAATCGACTACTATCCGTAAAGACCCTGGCATCATCCCCTCTGTGGATACGTAGGAGCTAAGCTCTTTGTGTCCTGGCCTCCCACCTTACATACGGGTGTGTGTGTGTGTCTGCATGTGTGTATGAGTGGGCATGGAGCACATAGTCAACATTGATTACGATTGGGAATCCATCTATAAAACTCTATACCCTTTGGGTGTGTAATTCTTCTATAGCCCTACCATATATATGTGTGTGTGCTCTCCACACACACACTCACACAGACCCCCCGAAAAAAAAAACTCCACACAATTTTAGGTGTTTTTTTTTTCTTTGCTCGTCGAAGCTTTATACATATGTACTCAACATTTAAATGACATTAACTTAATACACAACCCATTGGACCACCTACTTTTGCCATGGGTTTGCTTTGGCAGTCATTCGTTGATTCGTTTTCGTGTTTTTCCTTTTTTTTCCATTTGAATTGTGGAAAAAGTATTTTACTTTATGGGAAATTTTCTTTTTTTGTTCCTCTCTATGTGTGCATGGCTGTGTGTGTGTTGGAAAAGCTATAGAATTTTCTGTCTTGATTGTCTTTATTTGCTTGAGTGAAGAGGGCTTCACTTGAACACAAAAATACAGAGGAGTCCAACGAACATCAGCCCTGATGTATGCTACAGCAAACGGAACGAGGAGGAGAAGAAGAAGAAGAAAAAAATCAAACTGAAATGTATTTTTTTTCTTATTTAGTATTTGAATTGCATGAAGAATAAAATACATAGATGGATGTATAGATAGGAAAAAAGAAAGAAATATATATATAGTATACTTTTAGGTGCCAAGCAGAGAACTCTTCAATAAAACAGGTATTAGCAGCTTGGTAATTTGAAGAGGAGAACAGAAAATGAAAGGAAAGGAGATTTTTTCGCTTACCAAACGTATATGATAATTTATTAAGGGAGGATATTTTGGATATTAGCAAAAAAAGAACACCCAAAAGTAGGCAATAAAATTGTTTGATAAATGAAATTATTTACGAAATGTTAATATTTTTGATTAAAAAATATTTTTAATTAATATATACAAAAATATATAAAATTAAAATTGTGAAAAGTCTCAATTTTGAAAGAAAAATGGCGAGTACTAAAATTTAGTACTCAACCAAATTTATCGAATACTATTTTAAATTAATACCCATCCAAGGGGAAACACAATGACATAGATTTTGGCATGTACTAAATTTTAGTACAAACCTTTTTTAAGGATTTTCCAAAATTTCAAAGTACCAAAATATTTAGAAAAATTCAAAATATCATAGAAAAATATGAAATACAAAATTTTGAATATTTTTATGTAAAAAAAATAATTTTAGAAATCACTCAAATTATTTTTTATTGCAAAAAAAATAAATTTCTGGCAATTTTAAGTTTTTAAATGGAAACAAGAATAATTTATATATAAAAGTAAGAAATTAGTTATGAAAAATGCCTTGAAAACCTTATTTTTAGACCAAAATCGCACTATGGCCAAATTTGCCATGTACTAAATTTTAGTACAAAATTATTTTTTTACGATGTTGCAACAATTAAAATTTCTAAAATATTTAGAAAAATTCAAAATGTCATAGAAAAATATGAAATACAAAATTTTGAATATTTTTATGTAAAAAATAATTTCAAAACTATTTAAATTATTTTTTAGTAAAAAAAAATAAATTATTTTTTTTTTCTTTTTTTTTTTTTTTTTGAAAATGAATCCATGATTTTGATGGAAAAAATCATTTAATAAATGTTTAGATTATATAAAAATAAGAAATTATGTATTAACAATCCCCCGAAAACCTTATTTTTAGGCCAAAATCGGGTGTACTAAAAATTAGAACATGTCAAAAATTAATGAAAACTACTTTAAATTGTTTTTTAGTAGTGCAGGAATGCATTGCGGCCAAATTTGCCATGTACTATATTTTAGTACAAAATTATTTTTTACGATTTTGCAAATTTTTCAAGTGCTAAAATTTTCGGAAATATCCAAATTATCATAGAAAAATATAAAATTGAACATTTCTATTCAAAAATCACTTAAATAAATTTTTAGTACCAAAAAAATATACTCTTTGTTTCAAAAAAAAAATTATACGAATTTTCGTGGAAGAAATATTTTAATTTTTGTTTATAAAAAACTAGTATCCAAGCAAGAAATATGTAAAAAAATATATTTTGAAGCAAAATTGGCTAGTACTAAAAATTAGTACACTCCAAAAATTAATGAAAACCTTTCTAAATGGTCTATTATGAGAATAGGAATGCATTGGGGCAAAATGGAGGATGTACAAAATTTTAGTATAGTAATTTTTACGAATTTTCAAAATATCTAAATGGGAGAATTTTTAGAGAAATCGTTAATTTCAAAAAAAAAATAAAATTTTGAAGTTTTTAAATTTTTTATAAAAAAAAAAAAAAATAATTTAAAAATCGCTAGAACTATTTTTTTTTTTCGTACTAAAAAATACAATACTCCAAATAATATTTTTCAGAAAAATATTTAAAATATTTTTTTTTCTTTAATTATAAGTACTAAGAATAATTTCATTTATTTTAAGACTTTTCTGAAAATAATTTTTTATATAGTTTTTTTTTTATTTTTTTATGTATGGGTTCCCTATATAAACCAATTTTAATCAAATGTCATGCCATTTTTTTGCAAAAATATTTTCTCTTTTTTTTTTTTTTTGATTCCATCAACAGAACAAAATGACATTTCCATATAATAACCATGTCAATCATACATCAGGCGGCAGGCTATGCTGATTTGTTTTTTTTTTTTTTTTTGTGATTTTCCATGGCTACAAATGGTGTAGCAGCTACACATGTGGCAGAGACACGACGTTCGTGTTGTCCTTACAACATGGTAAGTAAATCTTGGCAAGTAGGTAGATATGTAGCTACAGACATACATATATACGTAAGGGGCATGTACCCACAAAAGAGAGAGAATCAAATAAAAAATTCTTTCTTTCCTATCAAACTATCCATCCATCCATCCATTTAGTCAGCAGCCATCGAATCATTTCATTTGGTTTTTGGTGTCCACCAAACAGCCACACAGCCATCCATGGCCATTCATTTATTGCCTCTCTCACATCATGGCAGCCCTCTTTCGTTTTAGTTTTTTAGTTGAAACCTAACTAAACGACCCTCCAACCCACCTCAACCAACCCATGATTCCAATCATGTTTCCTTTATGTCTTTCATCTTTCACACATGTATGTATGCAGGTATGAGTGTGTGTGTGTGCGATGTTCGTTAGTTATATCTTTTTTGTTTCTTGATTTCCTTTACTACTATGTACCACCTTGTAAAAATCTATGGAGGTATATGTACCTAATGTCCGTGTGTCGCTATATAAACCATAAAATGTAAAATACTATGGCAGTTGTTGCACTGTACTGTGGCGTTGTTGTAGTTCTTGTTGTTGTTATTGCTGGTTACTACTCTGCGCTCGATGTGCTGCAGCTCAATGTCCCGCAGTCAATAACATCCAATCAGGTTTGTTAAAAATCTATCTATGTACTAAAAGAAATGAAGGCAAACCAAACAAAAAAAAAAAACAAACCATTGAGCTACAATCAAATAACCAAACACACACACACACACCCATACACTCACCGTACAAACATATGGCCACCTAGCACATAGACGTCGTCGACGACGACGACGACTTTGATGTAGCCAGCCCTGTATGAGTATGGGTTGGTTGGTGTGCGTGTGTGTAATGCATTTTGGCTCAAATGGCTTTGTGTGCTATGTGGTTGTTGGTGTTGTTGTCTGGCATCTAAAGTGGATGAATGGCTGGCTGGCTGAATGGCTTGACTTGTGTCTCTGGGAGGGTATGAACTCAGGCAGTAGTAGATTGCTTTGGATTGGTGTCGTTGTGTATGGGTGTGTGTGTGTGTGTAAACGATGTCGTTTTATCGAACACACATCGAGAATTGAATATAATTTTTGAGTAGATGAATGTCGTATAACGGGGTCTATGCTCTGATAGACCCTACACCTTACTCCCCCCCTCCCCACATAAAAACCACTCTTTATACAATCATCATTCCTTGCTCGCTCTCTCTCTCACACACACAGAGCACAAGAATTTTTTATTTTTATTAGGAAAATGTCAATACTGATTTTTCCCACAAGGAGGTGCAAGCTGCAATGGCAACAACACCAAATATATCACACCAACAAAGAAAACCCAATCCAATCATTATTATCACCATTGCAAAAAAGAAAACCCATTGAGTACTTACTCTCCTCGCATGCCAGTGCGCTTCATTGCCATACTAGGCATGCTCTCTTTCTCTCAATCATCATTTTGCCACAACAGTCTATCAACATTGAGCAATTGAGTGTTAATGTTAAATATCTGTTAAGAAGGCAAAACCGGCCGGGACAACTCAGTTCAAATGAGATATTCTCTCTTGCTCTCTCTCTCTCGCTCTCCCCTTAATAAAATTGAGCCAAAGAGTCCATCATTTTACAGAGTAATTGATTGAACAGTTGCATATTAAAGGTAGTAAGCAACATGGGTAGTTAATATTATTTTTATATTTTGTTGTTGTTGTTGTTGCTGCTGCTTTGATTGGAAAGAGAGTGTGTATGGGTGTGTGAGTGTTTTTGCTTGGCAAAATGAATGACTGTTATGTGCAGAGTACAACAAGAGATAAAATAATAAGGCGCAATGCCGACGGGATTTAAAATGAACATGATTTTTGGGGGAAAATATATTAAAAATATATGAAATAAAATAATATAAATAAAAATATAGAAAAAATAAAAATAATAATAATAATAAAATAAAAAAAATAATCATGAAAAATATATAAATTGGGAAAATAATAATATAATTAAAAATAAAATAAAAAAAATATATAATATAAATCAAAAAAAAATATATACTTAAGAAATGAAGCAAAAAAAAAATATAAATGAAAAGAGTATAAATATAAAAAGAGTTTCTAGTGTATAATTCGCATATGCTAATTTGCAATAAGTTCGAAATATATACTACTTTCCAGAGAACGGCCCTTGTAAGCCATCATCCACATCAAATATGCCTGACGAGCCGCTTAACCAACGGCGAAACGCGTCGCATAGTGGTGAGTGTGTGATAGTGTCTATCTGGCTTTCCTTTTCACTGCAAATTTCAGATCATTAAGCTCGTCTCGAAAGAGAAAACAAACACTTAAATCATAAAACATATGATCTTCGCCTTAACAAGGCAAAACTCAAAAATTCAGCCGAGCCTGGCTGTGGGATTTGAACCGCGGACCTCTGTGTGCAGCCAACTAGAAGTTGCCGTCTCTACGTTCAGAGCCATTAACCCGTCTTCCTAAAGCAGCACTAAAACAAGTGTATGCATTGGAAGCAATGTAGTTGTTGTGGACAAAAAATCCATCACTACAAAAACAAAACGTTGCTGTGAAAAAGATCTGCCAATAGAACTTGAGTCGAACCTGGAGAGTTTCTAGTGTATAATTCGCATATGCTAATTTGCAATAAGTTCGAAATATATACTACTTTCCAGAGAACGGCCCTTGTAAGCCATCATCCACATCAAATATGCCTGACGAGCCGCTTAACCAACGGCGAAACGCGTCGCATAGTGGTGAGTGTGTGATAGTGTCTATCTGGCTTTCCTTTTCACTGCAAATTTCAGATCATTAAGCTCGTCTCGAAAGAGAAAACAAACACTTAAATCATAAAACATATGATCTTCGCCTTAACAAGGCAAAACTCGAAAAATATTTAAATCAAAAACAAAAAAAATCTATGATAAAATAAAAATAAAATAAATGAAAATAATTAAAAAATAAAGAATAATACAAAAAATATACATAAAAATAAAAAATAATAATAATTATAAAAATATATAAATTGAGAAATAAAAATATAATAAATGTAAAAGTTAAAATAAATAAAAAATATATAAAAATCATATAAGATATATAGCTGTAGATTCCAAAAATACAAAATAACTAGGATAAAATTCTTAAAAGCAACAATTTCCCTTTGAAAAATATTAAAAAAATGTCCTTGCCAAGAGAAAAAATACAAAATTCAGTTGGAAACCAAAAAATCCACAGGAAGGATTTTTTTCCCTTATGATATGATTTGAGTGTTTGTAAATTTTCTAAAATATTCAGACATTTTGTAAAAATTGAAAAAAACTTAAATTTTCCTTAGAGGGACATTTTTTATTTATCGATAAAAGCAATTTCAGCAGATCTATTTAGATCTCAATAAAATATATTAAATGGTATTAAAAATATTAAAAAAAAATCAAGAAGGATTCCAAAAATGCAAAATTTTATTAAATTTGTTCAAAAACTTCCCTTCGAGGGAAATTTTTATTTTCGAACGAAATCGAAAGTTTTTTGCATATTTTTTCTTCGAAGTAACAAATTACGTTTAGAATAAATTTTTCCAGAACAGTGTTGTTCAGAATAGTATTTTGTTTTTGCAATCCCTTTAGGGTTTTTTTTATAAAAAAACAACAGAAATTTTTTATGTGTTTGTTTTCTCTTTTTTATTTTTTGTTCTTATTTGTTATAGTTTTCAATGTAGATTCTAGAAATGCAAAAAATTTTTAAATTTCCTCAAAAAAAAAAAAAAAAAATCCCTTCGAGGGAAATTTTTATTTGTGAACGAAATTTGTAAATTCTTAAAGATTATTTCATGTTTCGACGTCTAGTGATCATTTCCGTTGAAAACAAAAATTTCCCTAAAAATTTTCCAAAAGGGAAATTTTCAGTTTTTGGCCCAAAATCGATTTAAATCACATCAGGATACCAAAAATATAAGAATTTCTCGAAAATTCAGGAAGACAAAAATTTCCCTTCGAGGGAAATTTTTATTTATGGTCGGAATTTGAAAATTCTTGTAGATTATATCTTATTTAAACGTGCAGTGACCATTTCCGGTGAAAACAAAAATTTCCCTAAAAATTTCCCAAAAGGGAAATTTTCAGTTTTTGGCCCAAAATCGATTTAAATCACTTCAAATTTCCAAAAATATAAAAATTTCTTGAAAATTCGTGAAAACAAAAACTTTCCTTCGAGGGAAATTTTTATTAGTCATCGAAATTTAAAAATTCTTACAGATTATTTCATATTTTGACGTCTAGTTACCATTTCCCTTGAAAACAAAAATTTCCCTAAAAATTTCCCAAAAGGGAAATTTTCAGTTTTTGCCTCAAAATCGATTTAAATCACATCAGGATGCCAAAACTATAAGAATTTCTTGAAAATTTCTGAAAACAAAAATTTCCCTTCAAGGGAAAATTTATGCATTCCTTAAAAATTCCTGAAAAAATTCCCTTCAAGGAAATTTCCCTTAAAAAATTTTTTTCCTAAAAACCCCAATTTTTTTCCTTAAAAAAATGTTTCTTTAAAAATTTTTAATTTTTTTTAAATGGCAAAAATATTTCCCTTTAAGAAAATATTTTTTTTTTAATCCCCAATTTTTCCTCTCAATATTTTCCCTTATTTTTATCAGGAAAATTCAAAGTCCTCCCCTCCATTCGCATTACCTACTACCATTTGATTATATCGATTAAATTCCCTATTAATAATCACCTCTCTCCACGTTCTCTCTCTTCATATCACTCACAGTACATGCATGTGTATTGGTTGGTATATGATTGCCCTGGGTTGTTGTTATTATTATTGCTACCATTTGGGGATGGAGATGGGGTTGGGGGGACCGACCCCAGTGACGATGATGCCAATGCCTGCCTGCCTGCCTTTTGCGCAACGCATTCATTCATCTGACATATTTCCAATATCATTGGTCGATAAATACGTATGCGAATAAAAACACAACAACAACACCAAGCCAAAGAGGGCAGGATATAAAGAGCATGGCATGGATGGTCCCCCCTTTCTGGGGAACAGAATTTTTATATATATGCATATGGACGGATGGATGGATGGAGAGATTAAAGCCAAAAAGAAAAAAAATATATAGATGCCCAGGAGCCAATAAGTTTGGTTGAATATTGAATGGAGAGGGATGTGTGAGTGTCATTTATACGTATGTATTGGAGAATCCCTAAAAAAAAACATGGAGGGTATTGGGTAGGATAAGAGAAGAGGTTGCCAGCACCTCAATAAATAACATTGAATAAGGACACATAAAGTTTTTTCACTCTCTCTCTCTCTCTCCCAAAAAGTAAAGGATTTTTTTTTATTTTCAAGGGGACAGGAGAGGAACCCCCTCCCCAGAAAAAAAGGAGGTGCAGCACAGCAGATTTTTTTCGATTGGAAAACACACCAAAAACTATTGATGGCACCAAAGGATACCCATCGAAGCCAGCAAGTTCAGTGTTTACAACAACATGTTACTGGATTTTTTTTTTGCTGTTCTTGCCAGCCAGTGTTTTATGTACAACCTCAACCTTCAATGCAGCAGCAGCAACAACACGACTCTGCTCCAGAAGGTTGCCACCTAGAAATGATGGTTAAAGGCGCGACTATTACTTTTTTTTCAACAGCTCTGCAGGAAAAAATAAAGAAAATGTGGATGAAAGAAAATAAAAAAAAAAAATAGAAAATCCCAACATTCTATGGAGTAATGATGATGATGGTGTCCTCTCCCTCTCTGCCATGCCTGTGAGTGTGAAAAAATATCTACTCCAAATAATAGCTTTTGGTTTGGTTTCGTTTTTTTTTTTTTTCAATGCTGAAGGAGCATTGAAATCATCATCAGCATCGGTTGGGAGCAGCTGGGGATGATGCTGGGGGACTATCCTCCCACTCCTGTTCCCCTCCGCATGCGGTGGAAATTTTATTAATGTCTTCTATTTAGTAGGGATGGCTATTGAATAAAAAGGAAAGCTAAATAAAAATCCCCATGGCATTTTTAAGTTGTGGAAGGAGGGAGGGGGGTGGTGCGCCCTAGAAGAAGCACTATCATAAAGAACATACAGCTGGTGGAAAAAAAATTCTGCGAAAAATTGTATACATATCCTGTAGGGATATAAGATGGAAAAGCAAATGATAGCCAAGCAAAAGAAAAAAAAAAGAACAGATTCTGGAGAGCGAAATATATATATATAAAATACCCCCGAAAAAAGCAAAAAAAAGGAGACAAGCAAAGGAGAAAAAAATACATGGCTGCTCAAAAAAAAACCTTTATAAGATTGGAAAATGGAGAAAAAAAAAGCAAAGCAACCAACCAACCAGTCATCGAGCCAAGCCGAAAGTATGTATTTGGCAAAAAAATAAGGAAATTGTACATAAACCATGGCAGTAGCTAAAGGAGCAAAAGGAGACCGACGAAAACATAAGGCAAGACGGAGACGACGAAGGTGAGAGAAGTAACTGGAAAACGAATGATATTCTATAAGAAAATTATAATTTGAAATGTAATAAGTTTTTGCCCAAAGATTATTATTGTATGCCAACCACTCTTGGAAGAAGCAGCAACAAAAAAAAACTTCCATAAAAATGATGAATATCAAATAAAAATGTCCAGAAGATAGATGGCCAAGAACGAAGATGGCAAAAAAAAAAAACATTTATGAAATGGAAAAACTTTCCCGAAAAAGATTTGATTAAACAGTTGATGATTGCTTTGGGATTAATGGACGTAGAAAAAAAAAACAGAAGAAATAAATCAAATCAAAAAATGAAATTAAATTTTTTTCAAGGATCTAAAAGAGATAAGAAAATCCAATATAGGAGATTTTAAAGATACATATTTTAGGGAGGTCGAAAAAGTAAGAATAACATTTAAAATTATGAAGAAAATTGAGATTAGTTCAAAAAAATCTTAAAATTTTTTCAAAGCCATTTTGGGGATTTTTGCCTTATTAAGGCGAAGATCATATGTTTTATGATTTATGTGTTTGATTTCTCTTTCGAGACGAGCTTAATGATCTGAAATTTTTAGAGATTTTTTGAAAATGTTTGGGAATTTGAAAATTTGTTTCAATTCATAAAAGAAAACTAAAAAAATAGAATTTTTAACAGGTAAAAATCTTTTACAAACTATTTTTGAGTTAAATATGACTTTCTGGGATTCTTTGGGGATTTTAGAAAAACTACAGGAATTCAAAATTTATTGCAATTTATTACAAAAAAAATCAATATATGAATTTGAAAAGCAAAGAAAAAATTAACTCCAAAACTTCTTTGAGCCAGATTTGCTCTTCTGGGATTCTTTGGGGATTTTTGAAAATTTTTGGGAATTTAAAAATGTTATTCAATTTTAAAACATAGAAACCCTTAACGGAAAAAAATCTGCAATTTTTTTTAAAAATCCAAGAAAGAGGGATTTTATAACCAAAACTATTTTGCGCCAGATTTGCTCTTCTGGGATTTTTTGGGGATTTTTTAAAAAAATGTGGGAATTTAGAAAATTGTGAAATTGTTTACAAAAATTTAAAGAAAGATAGAGTTGAATGGCAAAAATCTACTTCAAAATTATTTTGATCTAGATTTATTCCTTCTGGGATTCTTTGGGGATTTTTGAAGAATTATAGGAATTTATAAATTCTTAAAATGTTTTACAAAAATCAAAGAAATTTGGATTTGGATGGCAAAAAAATTAACTACAAAACTATTTTGAGCCCAATTTGTCTTTCTGGAATTTTTTGGGATTTTAGAAAAATTATAGGAATTCAAAAATTACTGAAATTATTAACATATTTATTTTTCTGGAATTTTTTACAGGAATTCATTCAATTCAATTTATAGGAATTCAAAAATAGTTGAAATTTTTTACAAAAATCAAAGAAAATTGGAGTTGAATGACAAATCCACTTCAAAACTATTTTGATCTAGATTTGTCCCTTCTGGGATTTTTTGGGGATTTTTGAAAAGTGATAGGAATTAAAAAATGGTTGAAATTTTTTACAAAAATCAAAGAAAAATGGATTTGAATGGCAAAAAATTAACTTCAAAACATTTACTTGGTTAAAATTATTTAAAAACATTTTTTTGAGCCAAATCCCACAATCTGGGATTTTTTGGGGAATTTTTGAAAATTTTTCAAAAATTATATTTAATTTTAAAGTTTTAATTGGGTAAAATTTCTGAAAAAAATATTTTGAGCCTTTTCTGGCATTTTTTGGGGATTTTTTTGAATATTATGGGAATTCAATAATTGTTGAATTTTTTTTACAAAAACAAAAAACAATTGTCAAACCCAAACCCCCGCTTCCAAGCAATTTTCAACCATATTTTAATTTCTGGGATTTTTTGGGGATTTTTGAAAATTGTTGGGAATTGGAAAATTTGGTTCAATTTATAAGAAAACTGATAAGTTTGAAGTTTTAACTGGGTAAAATTATTAAAAAAAAAAAACTTTTTTGGCCCAATTTCACTTTCTGGGATTTTTGGGGGATTTTTGAAAAATATTAGGAATTTTGAAAAATTATTGGATTTTTTTTTTAAATTAAAGAAATTGGAACGTCTGTGGAAAAGAATAATGTAACATTTATTTTGAGTTCGATTAGGTATTCTGGGATGTGTGGGGATTTTCTCCCCAATTTGTAGCTATTTTTGTTATTGTTTTGATCCTTGTTAAGCCTTTCAAAAAAAAATCCAATGTCATTTCCCTTTTGTTTGTTGTGAATGTCTTTTTAAAACAGACACAACTTTATTCCCCTTAAAACGATTCAATTACCGCCTAAAGATCTTAGGACCTGGGGATTTTGGAGGAGCTCGCACTTCCGCGGGGGGATGTAGAATGTTGTCTATTGGAAATGTTTTTTTTTATGGTCTTTGGGTAATAATGATGCCTAAGTAGTCATAATATTAGGCTCTTCGTTCCTTAGCATCAAAAACAAATGCGGGCTAGAGCGATTGATGCATTGACTTGCCCTCACTTCTCTCTCCCTCCGCTACCATTCAGATTGCAATATCCCCTATTTTATGTTGTTTTGAAAGGAAATGCAGTGTACGACACTTAACATTAGCTGCGATGTGGAGCGGAATGTTAAAGTACCAAGTCTCTTATGTTGTTGTTGTTGTTGTTGTTGTTTCTTGTTGCATGGCAGATGAGTGTGTTTGTAGTATTTCTCCGGCTGTGTAGTGTAGTAGCAACCATGGTCTCGGGGTAAGACTTAATTTTGATTTATGGGCACGCCCGCGCATTTTTATGCCGTTGACAATATTCCGCTGTTGAAGACTATTTAATGTGTTACTTTTTTTTTTTTGATGTTGTTGCTGTTCGAGAATTTTTATTTAAATTTCAATTTACCGAAAAAAAAAACAAACAAAAAAATTTTTTTTAAACAAATATTTTTTGTGTGATGATTGAATGAAGAGCTAGCTAGCAGCAGCACTGCCATAAAAAATCATGTCGATTTTAAGTTAATGATTAATAAAAAGACTAGAGAAGAGCTAAAACACACCAGCTGTTGGTAATTTTTTCCGAAAACTCCATCAATGGTATTGAATAAATTTTATGTTTTTTTTTTTTTGGGGGGGAGGAGGGGGAAATTTCATACCAAACCATCATCTCCAACCAAAACCGAAAGGAAGTTGAGTCAATTTTAATTTAAATTTCCGTTTTAAATGTTAAGCCTACATAAAATCAAATTCATTACACTTCTTCGACAGATCCACACACACGAAAGAGAGAGAGAGAGACACACAACATTGATCAAATGATCAAACATGGCTTTAGAGGAGCAGCTCCCCTTCTCTCGGTAGCAAAAAAAAAAAAAAAATAAAACAATTTCACATTTAGTTTGAAAACTTTGATTTTTTATGATCGTGATCTGAACATGTTTTAATGGCATTGATGAGATGAACTGTTGTTGGGGCTGCCATGCCAAAAGAGATGCTGCGACCCGGGCTCGCTGGCAGACTGGCTACTGGGTTGTGTGTATCGCCGTTGTTTTTGTTGTTGCTGTTGTGTATTAACGATGATTTAATTCAATTGTTCAACTTCCGTTGGAATATTTCTGCATCAATCGAATTCAATTATCTTGATTTTGTTATAGCCACAGCCACAGATTTTAATATTATTATTTATTTAAAGCAATTGATTATCATGCGGTCCGACACTTTAGCATGTATGCCAAATGGTGATCAGTTCAGCTACAAAACTCAGAGAGCGAAAAAAAACTGAGAAAAAAAAACATAAAAATTGAAACGAGTCAAATCCAATTCAATTCAACGATGATGATGATGATGCTACTGATGATGGTTGATAGCCAGAGCAAAGATACATCTTCACAGTAGCTGGCATTTGAATATTTTGATTTATTTCGTTTTTTTTTTTTGCGTGGAGAGAGAGAGAGAGGGAGAGAAATGATCTACGAGTTGATCCACTAGTCAATTTTCGTTGATGCTGATATACTTGCATTAAACATTAACTGCGTAAATTGTAAATTAAACCGGATGTATGATGTGATATGTATGAGTACAACACAGTGTAATAGATAATGGGAACTTCAAAACCAAACATGAATGATGGTAGTTGATTAGTTTATTATAGCAAATAGATGGAGCAGAAATGATTTCAATTTCAGTTTGCATGGGAAATTTTTTGAAAACTAACAAAAAAAAATTAAAAGAAACTCTTAAAAATAGAAAACAAAAAAATAGTCAGAAATGGAAATAAAATAGAAAAAATTCAATTCCAAAAAAAATCTAAAAATTCGAGAAAAAAAGAACTTTTAAAACCAATAAATTTTTCTTTATAATTTCAAATATTTTTTATACTAAGCCTAGAAGTAGGCACTAAAAATTCCGGTATTTTTTTGCACCATTTAAGAATTGCCAATATGATCCATTTCTATTGTTGAAATAACTTATTCTAAGTTTCTGTATTTGCTTTGAAAATAAAAAATAATTATTTGTCTACTCTTAGGCGTTAATCTTGTGAGTAGCTTGCAAACAAGAATTTGTAGTTAAATATTCCTAAATCTTGTACAACCCCTTAAAAGGCCCAAATTTCCATTACAATTTTAAGCAGTTATTTTCGCTTGCCTAAAAGTAGGCACCAAATTTTTATTTATTGTTTTTTCAAATTTTTAAGATTTTTTTTTTAAATCCCTTAAAGTTGAAATTATTTTATTTATTTCCTGTATTTTCCTTAAAAGAAAATGTTTTTTTTTTATTTCCCATTGCCTATTTTAAGGCTTTAATATTCAGTTTTTTTGGTTTCCTTACCAAATTCGCAATTATTTTCGCTTGCCTAAAAGTAGGCACCAAATTTTATTTTTTTTTTTCAAAATTTTAATTTTTTTTTTTAAATCCCTTAAAGTTGAAATTATTTCAATTTTATTTATTTCCTGAATTTTTCTTTTAAAAATACATTTTTTTTTCCATTGCCTACTTTAAGGCTTTAAAAATTCAATTTTTTGGTTTCCTTAAACCATTCACTCCCGTCTAGCCGCCTTTATTTAAATTGTAATTCCCCTAAGCTTTGCTGCAAATAAAACAATTTGCCATTTTCCATAATTTAAAATTAAATGTGGCCTACTTTTAGGTGGCCTATTAATTTTTAAATTTTCTTTGCAAAAGCAGCAACAACAAAAATTTAAAACATCTTCCGGAAAAATGTTTGCAACAAACATACACTACTTCCCCTGTGTGTGTGAATGAATTTCAGTGTGTTGGTGTTTTGTTGTTGCTGCTGTTGTTATTTTTATTGTTATTGTAATTTAAGCTCAAGGACATCCATGGTTTTTGTGTCTAACTAACTTGCCTGAATGCCAGCCGCCTTCAACGTCAACGTGTTATCATCGTCAACCCCGGCAAACAACAAAAACAACAACAACAACAAATTGTGTTTACTGCTAAGGTTATTAAACGAGTTAAAACCATGCTACAACAACAACAACAAAAACAACTACTTCTGGCACTAACACAAGTACATGGGGAAAAATTGTGAAAAGCTATGCCAGGCTGGGAAGAAGACAGCAGACCGGCAGACAAACAAACACTTGGGTGCTGTTTTGAAAAAAAAATACAAAAAAAAGTGAAATTAAAGTAAGCGCCTGCCTTGCCTGGCCTGGCCTCTCTGCTGGAACAACAAATGGCAAACATCAGCTGGCTGGCAAAGCCGGCAAAAACCTCAACGCTAGAAAATTTTTGTGTGTTTTGAAAAATACAAAACCGTCCAAGACGTGGTGAAGCCACTTTAAGTTGTCTATGTGAGAGTGTGTATGTGTGTGTGTATTCACAACAACAACAACAACTCCTCATGTTCTTCTGTTCTAAATAATCTGGGTGTTGTTATTATTATTTTTGTAGTAGTTTTTTTTTTTTTTTTGTCTGACATTATGATGTTGTCTGTCTGTCTGCCTGAATGTCTGTCTGTCCACCATTCAACTTGTCCTTCCGTCTGAAAAGAGTCTAAAAAGAAAGCAAAAATATTTTCCCCTTTTTTTAATTCACAACAACAAAAACCGAATCCAAAGCTTGCCAAAGCCCAGCCAAGCTGCCGAGATGCTGCTGCTGCTGCTCCTGTTGCCACACTTTGTGTATATTTTTCTGTAGCATACTTTAATGAATGAATAAATGTTTGAGACTCACTATGTGTGTGTGTGTATGTATGGGTAGAGACTTTGTCGTAGTCGTCATCATCATCGTCGTCATTACCAGACATGCTGGAGAGACGACTACCTTCTTCTGCTGTTGGCTGTTGATTGTGGAACGGTAATGGTAACATTTCTTGTTTTGGCCAACTTAAAGTTGGCTGATGCCTAGACTGTTGCCTGCTATCCAACTACTGCTGCTAATTTGCAACAATAAAGGCGGCCCAAGGATCTAACCCCTTATGCCAGGGGTTAGAGTGGGTGGCAGACACACATACACCCACCCACCCAGAGCTAAAGCTTAATTTTCTTACATTTTCATTAAATGTTTTTGTTTTTCTCGTTGTTGTTTTTTTTTTTTGGTGAGGGAATACACCATCTAAGGCACAACTAAATTTTCTTAGAATTCTGGCATGCCAGGAAGTACATAACAGTCTCCATGTACAACAACACCAACTATATATAGCTGAGAATTTTAATTTTGAATTTTCATTTTTGGGTGGAAGTCAAAAATTGTTGTCTAAGGTTAGGAATTTTGTACTTTGCCCTCCTATGGCTCCCCCTTCGAACTCTGGGAAAATACTTTTCCTCCATTTTCACTAAATAGTAAACAAACAACGACTAGGCCTTTGCAAATACAAGTCAACAAACTTTAGCATAGATTTAGGCGGCAGTAATTATTTAATTATATTTTTTTTGAGAGTGTGAGCAAGAGGCGAGTAGAGAGAGTCCAAATGTTTTTTTTTTAAGGACTGAGAGTGATGTGAAGAGAAATGTGGGTTATGATTTAGAAATGTGGGTTAAGATTTCAATGGAATTTAAGAAAATTAAAGCATACTTTTGGGGGTCCAAAAAAAATTAAAATTAAACTGGAATTGCCAAAGCTTCGTTTTGAATTTAAAATATGGTTTAAATGGGGAAATAATTTAGGCAAACTTTGGAAATCGTTAAAAATTATAATTCCTATAAATTTTCGAAAATCCCCAAAATAATTCCCCAAAAAAATGGGATGTGTCCATAAATTTGTGCTACAATTTTGGAACATTTTTAAAATAGAAAACAATCTAAATCCCTGAAAAAATAAGTGAAATTCCCATTTTTTTTTAAGAAATCCCCAATAAATCCCAAAACTGGGGACGTGTCAAAAAGTTTGTTATTGTTTAAAAAAATGTTCTTCTGACTTCCCAAAAATCCCCTAAGTGATAAAATAATTTAAGTAAAGCTTTCAAATAGTTGAAAAATTAAATTCTCGCATTTTTTCGAAAATCCCCAAAAAAAAAATTAAATTCCTAAAATTTTCAACAAAATCCCCAAAAAATCCCAAAAACTGGGGATCTTTAAAAAGGCTTAATTAAAGATGGGGGATTATTTTCAATTAAAAAAATGGCAAAAATGCCCTAAGTGAGAAAATAAACCAATTAAACCTTTCAAATAGTTGAAAAATGAAATTCCCACATTTTTTTTTTTTTTTGATTATCCCCAAAAAAAATCCGGGATCTTTGAAAAAAGCTTGATTAAAGACTGGGGACCAATTTTAAAGTTAAAAATCAGGAAAATTGCCATTATTGAAGTAGGAAAATTTTTAAATTCCATTTTTTTTTTTTTTTTGAAAAATATTTTTTTTTTAATTTTTTTTTTTCGCAAACAATTTTTTATAAAAAGAAAAAAAGGACCAAAAAATGTATAAAAATATTTTTTATATTTTTGTATTTTTTTTATTTTATTTATTAATAGAAAATAACTTTAAAATGGCTGGAGATAATTTTTTATGGAAAAATACTGGGAAGCCTGTGACCAATTTTTAAGAATAAAAGATCGTCAGAAACCCAAAAAATTAAAAAAATATATTTTTATTTTTTTATTTGTTTATTTTATTTTTTGGTGGAAAATAATGTTAAAAAGGCTGGAGATAACTTTTGGAATTTGAGGAAAAAAACCTTAGAAATTATCAAACAATTTTTTTATGAAAAAAATAACGTTTAAAAGGCTGAGGACAATTTTTGATGGAAAATCGCTGGGAAACCTGTGGACAATTCTCAAAGAAAATAAGGACCAAAAAATGTAAAAAAAAATATTTTTTGTATTTTTTTATTTTATATTTTTAATAGAAAAATAACCTTAAAATGGCTGGGGAATAATTTTTTATGGAAAAAATACTGGAAAGCCTGTGGACAATTTTTAAGAAAAAAAGATCGTCAGAAACCCAGAAAAAAAAATAAAAAACATATATTTTTATTTTTTTTATTTATTTATTTTATTTTTTATGGAAATTGGAAACAATTTTATATGAAAAAATAACGTTTAAATGGCTGAGGACGATTTTTGATGGAAAATCGCTGGGAAACCTGTGGACAATTTTTGAAGAAAAAAAGGATCAAAAATTTTAAAAAATATATATTTTTTATATTTTTCTAATAGAAAATAACGTTAAAATGACTGGGGATAATTTTTAATGGAAAAATACTGGGAAGCTTGTGGACAATATTTAAGAAAAATGTAAAAAAAAAATTTTAATTTTTATTATTGTTATGATTTTTTTTTTTTGGAAAATATCTTAAGAATTCAAAAAAGTTCTCAAATATTTTAATTTTTTTAATATTTTTTTATAATTTTTTTAATTATTTATTTATTTCTTTTTTTGATTTTGAAAATTTTTGACCCTAAACATTTGAATATTTAGTTATTATTTCCATGTTTTGTTTATTTTGTCTATTGTTGCATATTTTCACATTTAAGATTTATTATTTTTTTAAAATTTATACTTTTTTATATTTTTTTATTATATTTTTTTATAATTTTTTTAATTTATTTATTTATTTTTTTATATATTTTTTTTTAAATTATTTATTTATTTCTTTTTTTTTTTGATTTTGAAAATTTCTGAACCTAAACATTTCAAAAATTTAGTTATTATTGCCATGTTTTGTTTATTTTGTCTATTGTTGCATATTTTCACATTTAAGATTTATTATTTTTTTAAAATTTATACTTTTTTATAATTTTTTTATATATATTTTTTATAATTTTTTTAATTATTTATTTTTTTCAAAATTTCTCAGTTTTTAATGAACATCTGAAAATTTAGTTATTATTTCCCTGTTTTGTTTATTTTGTCTATTGTTGCATATTTTCAGGCGCATGAAACTAAATACGTGGTTGGTTTATAATTGTCTGTTAAAATATCTATAGATACGACTAGCTGGCTGGCTGGCTGGTAGCTGTTAGCTAGCTAGGTATTCGGCTGGCTGCCTGCATAGCTGACTGCCTTTATTGTTTTTAGTATATATACCAAGCCAAGTTTTTGTGGTATATAGAAATCTATTTGCATATATAAGCATGTATAACGGTGATTATCATTGTCTGTTACTGTGTGTGTGTGTGACGTTGTAGGTGTTGCTGCAACAGCAGCTAGACAATCAACAATTTTTGAAGTTTATTTTTAAAAGGCTGGCTGGCTGGATGGCAGGCTGCCTGACTGGCACAAAAGGCATATGTTGCATTTTAACTTTAAACTATTACTAATATACACACACAGATGTGATATACATATGTATATATGTAAATAGGAATATGTATATGTATGTCTGTGTGTATATAATATTTTTAAAATTTCCCTCTGTATGTAACAACATTTTTGTGGTTGAATTAACTTTCCAGCTGTGGCGTATGTGTGTGTGTGTGTGCCTGCGTGTTTGACACATAATGTAAACATGTGTTTTTGTTACTATTGTTGTTGCCCATTTTTGTGTGTGTATGTAGAGAGGTATATATGTGCAACATAAGTAAGTTAAGTATTTAAAACGCAAAATGTCCTTGAAAGTTTTTGGCATAGTTTTTAGTTGTAGCTACTTTAAAATAACACACACACAGAGCTCGTACATATGTATATGTGTGAGTGTGTGTTTGGCTATAATGTACGCACTTTTTGTTAGAATTTTGGCTTTCAAGTCTCGCATATGTATGTAAAATTCCTATCTCTTTACACACACACACTTTCACCAAAAGGCGACACATTTTTTGTTTTTTTTTTTTTTGCTCATTTTCTGCAATTGCGGTTGGCCAAATGTGTGCGTGTGTGTGTGTGTTTTTATGTATTTAAATAAGTATATATGTAAAAAATTTCTGTGTGCGTTTAGGGTTGTTTGACTTCGCTATTATGATTTTCTTCAAACTTTTTGCTGTCATTGTCTTAGGAATTTAGCAAAAATTGTTTAGCACCCACACACACACACACAAAAGTCTTTGAACTTGACATCTAAAAATAGTTGTATATATGTCTATATACAAAAACAAAAGGAAGTTTATTTTGGGGGTTAAATAACACCTTCACCTCCCCCTTTGACAACAAACAACAACAGGTTAATGATCTTCTAGGGAAAATTTTAAATTTTATAATTTTTTAATAATTATTTATTTGAAAAACATTTTTTTTATCTCACATGACTTGCCAGAAATCATCCCTCCTCCACGCACCCACTTATGTAGGCAATTATCCTTATTAAGGCCTTTGAGAGAATAGTTTCCCAAAACTACCACATCATTCTTATCAGACAAATTTTCGTTTATTATTAAAATAATTTTCTTAAGGGTTGATTTCTAGCCGTTTCTGGCTTCTGTATTTTGGGAGCTGGGGTAAAGCGACAATTTTGGGTAACTTTTGGCTGTAATTTTTATTGCCTTATTATATATGACTGTGAATATTTTCCTGATAACACTAATGTTCAATAGTTTTGTTAATAGCCCACCCGAAAAAAGGTTAATTGTCACTGTGAGAGTGCCAAGTGGCAGATAAGGTTATGAGTGGAGGAAAATGGCAATACAGGGGCAGAGGTTAATAAATGATGGGGGGAAAGGCAAAATGTAGAGGATTTTTGGGAGAAAAAAAAAAACTCCGAAAAAATTGGCATTTAGAAAAATTCCTCAGACGTTGGAAACAGATTTTTTTCGACAGGAAAAACTCATTTTCTGTGGAGAAAAAAAAATTAAAAAAATGTCGATGTCTGTCCCTCTGTGGCTCTAGCTTCGGAACGAAATGGAGTAGATTGATCAAATTTTACCCAGATGTGTGTTAGGTTTGCCGGACTTTTGGTATTGAAAATGGGCCAAGTAGGTTCACGTTTTGATATAGTTCTCCCATATAACATTAGCAGCGGATTGATGGTATTTGATGATTTGTGTAACATTTTGCACCGAAATTGTCTCAAACATGGTATTTGGAGTTCGAAATGGATACTAGCTCCTGTGACAGAAAATTGCTCATAAAGGTCTACGTCTTCATATAGGTCCCATATAACGGTACCTCCCAATATTCGGTATTTTGAGGATTTCAGCAACATTTTTTAACGGAATTATGTGAAATTTGGTATTTGGAGTTCGTAACATATGACACCTTCTCTGGCCAATAATTGGCTATATGGGTTCAAGTTTTCGTATAGCCCTCATATGACTGTACCTCCAGATATTCGGTATTTGAGGATTTTCGCTACATTTTTCATCAAAATTATCTAAAATTTGGTGTTTGAAATTCGCAATGGATACTACCTTCTATGACAGAAAATTTTCTGTACAGGTCCATGTCTTCATATATAAAAATATATGAATAAAAATATATAAAACGGTACCTCCCGAAACTCGGTATTTTAGAGATTTTGGCTAATTTTTTCGACAGAATTATCTCAAAATTGGTATTTGCAGCCACCTTCTCGTGATGGATAATTGGCTGTGGAGGTCCAAATTTTGATATAGCTCCATATAAATGTACCTCCAGATATTCCGATTTTTTTAAGGTTATGGCGAAATTTCTACCAGTTTTTGTTGTTTTTACATTTTGCGGGCTCTTTTCAAATGGTGAAGGGTATTAGAAGTTCGGTTAGGTAGAATTTAGCTGCTTTTCTACTTGATTTTTAATTTTTTAAAAATTTTGTTTAATTAAATTTTTTTATTTTTTTTTTTTTAATTTTTGTTTAATTTATTGTTTTGTTTTAATTTTTTTATTTATTATTTTTAAATAAAAAATCGGAAACCCCAAAAATTTGAAATATTTTTTTTCCTATAAAAAAAAAAACAAATAAATATTGCTTGCAGTTCATCAAGCCCATGTCGAATTGGTTATATTGCCTTTTGTTTGTTTTGCTTCAATATCTGTACTAATTCTCATGGCATGACATTAACATTAATATGACCATAAAACCAAACAGAATATATTCAAAATATATTGTTTGTTTCGAATGGCATTGTATTGAAAATAGTTTTTCAAAAAAAAAAAAAAAAAACACAATTTTTTGTAAACCAAAAAGTGGGGGGAGGAAGGGAGGCCATACAAATTATTGATGGGTTTTTTCATTGATTTTGGTGTTCAGAAGAGAAGATAGAGAGAAGAGGGGGGAGACTATAAAATTGTTAATGTTCAGTTCAAATGCAGCAGCTGACATGCCATCAACGTTGACAAAATATTTTGAAATCAGCTAACCACAACAGCAACGAGACAAAATCTCTCAAAACGATATTGTTTGAATATCTGGGCTGTTGTCTGTCATTTTTTTTTTTTGGCTGATATGCTTCCCATGGCAAATAAATCGAAATGACAGATCGTTAAAAATTTTTTCTACTTTTACAAAAAAGAATGAAATCAAATCAAAACAGAACGACAACAAAATTGTTACAAATTTCAAATAAACCAAGAATATATAAATTTTATTTTTAATCAAGGGGGGATTTGTATTAAATTCAAAAAAAAAATGATGATAGGAAAAAAATATAGAAAAAAAACACAACTTTTCAATACTCGGTCAAATTATGTTGCGGACATAAATTTTCAAATTTAATTCTCGGCCGAAATAAAAAAACACAGCGAAAAAGAAAATCGAAAATCTAAAACAACACAAAATATTGTCGCAAACAATAAAATAACCATACTTATTTGTCCCTGGATCTAAAGTGATTTAAACATTTCAATAGATTTTCTTTGACAAGATCCACACAGATCATGATTTAAATAATGATGATACTCAGCGCGACAACAATACGGCGAACGCCCACAACAAACAAGAGAAAATGCTAGGCGATTTCAATCTTTTTTTTGGTTTTCCAAATCAATAGATGAGATATCCATCCGAAGCACTTGAGAGCCACAGTCTGTCTGGCACTTTGGCGTGTCACTCTTTTTTGAGAAAAAAAAAAAAAAAACTTTTGTTGTTTTCCTTAAAAAAGATTTCAAAAAAAAAAAAAAAAAAAACGATTTGATCAATTGCTTAACAAACTACTTGAGATAGTTGCTTGTTTGCTTTCGTACCACAAAAACAACAACAACAACAATAAAGAGAACAAAAATGATCAAGTGGTTGCTGAAGTAGCTAAACAGCCCGACATGATTAGCTATTTAAAAAACTCTTTGAGATTAGTTTGAAATCCCTTCAAAATTTCAGCTGCTGCTGATGATGATGATGCTGATCATCATCGCCAGACAATAACGGATCAGCCGTTTATTGATTAGTTTAACAAGTCTTGTCAGACCTAATAAATGGGGGCTGTCGAGTGGCAACAAAAGATATCAATATGAGAACCAAATAGGAGAGGGGGAAATCTTAAGGAGAGGGAAAACATTTTTTGCGGAGAGGAAATTCTGAAGACATGTTTTCTATACAAAATTCTATGGGGGTTTTCTTAAGGTTTTTTAAGATTTTTTTTTCACAGAAAAAGAGTTCAGGCTTTTCGATTTTTTTTTTAGAAAATATTAAATCCATTTTCTGACAAGTTTTCTATTAGAGAATTTGCTTCTATAGAATGTCTTTGGGTTTCTGATTTTTTTTTCCATTATTTTTTTTCTAAATTTTCTTGGGATGATTTCCCTGTTCTCTTTAGGTTTTCTATTGAAAAAATGCTTTTAGTCTACCGAGGATTCTTTGAATAGAAAAATATATCCATAAGCTTCTGAAGTAGTTTTTTTTCAATAGAATATTTTTAAATTTTCTGAGGATTGCTTTCTTTAGATAATATTTTCCAGGAGATTTAATTTTGCTGCGGATTTAATTTATTTATTTATTTTTTTTTTTTTGAAAAAAATAAATTTTGCTTACATTTTAAGAAAAAAAATATTTTCAAAATTCTGAAAATTTTTTTTCCAGAGGAAAATTTTTCTTAGAAAGTGAGGAGAAGTATTTTCTATAGAAAAAAGTTCAAATCTTCAGAAAAGTGAGGAATATTTGCTGCTAAATTTTTTTGTTTTTGTTGAATCTTTTGGAAAATAATTCCTAAAATCCCATAGAAAAACTATATCCAGGGAGTTTCGATTTTTTCCTATAAAAATTGTCCTCAGGAATTTTATTCCCATCAATCTGTTTTTTCTAGTTTTGTTCTGTGATCCCGCAGTTTTTTTTTTTTTTTTTTTTGTATGCCTGCTGTGCCCTAATAAATTCATGTCAAAAAAATCAGGGGTACATTCCGCGAAAAATCACGTGCTTGGCACAGTTCAAATAAAACTAAACAAAAAAGGATTCTGACACCCTACCATGACAATTTGAATGGCAGGACCCTTGTTTTTTTTTTTTTTTTTTTTTTGGTTAAAATTTTGATATTTTTTTCTCAATTCCATTATTTTTTTATTTTTCAATTTTTTCATGACTTTTGTCTCTCCACTTAAGATCCCCTTGGCACAGTTCAAAAAATCCAAAAAAACTAAACAAAAAGATTCTGACACCCTACCTTGACAATTTGAATGGCAGGACCATCGGATTTTTTTTGGTTGAAATTTTGATATTTTTTCTCAATTCCATTATTTTTTTAATTTTTCAATATTTTCATGACTTTTTTCTCTCCCCTTAAGATCCGCTTGTTCAAAAAAAATCAAAAAAAAAAAAACTACACAAAAAAGGATTCTGACACCCTACCGTGACAATTAGAATGGCAGGATCCTCGATTTTTTTTTTTTTTTTTTTTTTTTTTGATGAAATTTTTATATTTTTTTCTCAATTCCATTATTTTCATTTTTTTATGATTTTTTAATATTTTCGTGAGTTTTTTCTCTCCACTTTTTTATTTCGATGTTTTTATTTTTTATTATTTTTTTTGTTTTTTTTTTTTTTTTTTTGGTTTTGATCATTTTCTCAACCACATCGTCGCGTAGAGCGGGTACTCATAATTTTTGTAACGTCTGCTGATTTGCAATGAGCCGCAAATATCATCTTTGGCTTTTGATGCATAAAAAATGCAGATGTGTGTGAGCACACACAGATCACACGCACACTCATACCCATCCCAACACTAGATTTCCCTTTGGGAACGGAAAAAAAACACCCAACATTCAATAAAATAATGACAATTTTTCCCCCTTTTGTTTCCTGATGATGAGACAAAAATCAGACGATTTCTTGCTGTCTGGGCTAAAAATATCACCAAATAAAATAAGAACGGCTACAGAACATCCAATGATTTTTAATACCCATAAATGATTTTGAAATGTATGGAACGATCTTTGTATAGCAGATGTCATTTGATTTCAAAAAATCTTCATCTAGAAAAAAAATAAAAAAACAACTCAACTTCAGGGCAAAAATTACGGGAAAAAAATTTATCAGCCAGGTTCTGGCTGAAGAGACATCCTGAAACTCATTTGCATATGTCTGATAATTTATTTGATTTGTTTTATTAAGGGAAAGGGGAAAAGGGATAGGGTTTTTTTGTTGTTGTTTTTTTTAATCCCATAATAATGACAATTGCCAACAACCCCTTGCCGCCGCCGAAAACAACAACTTCTTCCCCTAAATCAAAGTTATTATCAATTATTTCTTGTCTAAGTATTGGGTAGTGGTTATATGGTCAGTTTTTTATTTTGTTTTGGAGACAATGGAAACAGGATTTTGATATATTGATTTTACAACAACAACAAAAACCAAACTCAGAAACCAAAACTACATTTGCCAATGAAATTTGAAGTTTGGCAAATTAAACGAAACCCCTTGCCCGTCCGTAACTTTTGGGGTGTTAATCAATTTTTTTGAATTTTTTTTTGATTAAAAGAACCGGTTTGCATCAAAGCTTTGCAATATGGCTGACACAAATAAAAATTCTACACACACACACACATATACCCATTGCCATATATTCTCTTCAAGGATGATACCTCATCGATTGGGACCTGAACACACAATCGAAAAAGAGCATTCTAGATTTTTTGCTTAGGGGTTAATTTGTTACTGTTTAAAATAACAACAACAGCAACAACAACTATGACAGCGTCACATATCTAATAGAAATTAATCTCTGGAGTTTTAAAGTTTATGAACGAAACGCAAAAAAAAACGAAATCAAAACTTCTATCCCGGCCACCACCACCACCGGCACCCTTTTTGGGTCATCCTTGCAGGATATCCATAACATTATTTTAAAAATGTTAAGGCGTTAGCTGCCGATAATTTCAATGTGGAAAATACAAATGGTCAAAATTAAAGCTGATAGCTAAGAGATAAAATAAATACATATGTACATATCTGCATATAAGTGTGCGTGTGTGTGTGTATATGTAAAAGGGTGAAATTGAAATCGAGCAGATGGTGTCAAATGGCAAATTGAAATTAAAAAAATTGAAATGAAACAATATTTTTTAAAACATAAAAAATTACAACTAAGTCTTCCAGGGGAAAAATTACAAAAAACCATTGCCTACTTTTGGGAGTGACACTTTCAGATTTTTAAGATTGAGACGTCCAAAAAACTAACAAATATATGCTGGAAATATTTGTTGGTTTTTTGGACGTCTCAAACTATATTTTAGACTATTCTAAGGATAGCCATATGTTGCTCAGTTTTAGAAGTGAAAAAATGTTGCCTACTTTTAGGAGTTAAAAATATTATTTATTTTTCTCCTTTAAATATTATAAAAATTTGGAATTGAAATAAATTTATTTTTTAGATTATTCTGTTACCTATTATTAGAAGCGAAAAAAATTTTGCCTACTTTTAGGAGTTAAAAATATTATTTATTTTCTCCTCTAAAAATTAAAAGAAAAATGGAATTGAAATAAATTTATATTTTAGATTATTCTAGGGACAGGCATATGTTACCTAGTTTTAAAGGCGAAAAAAATGTTGCCTACTTTTAGGAGTTACAAAATATTAATTATTTTCTCCTCTAAAAATTAAAAGAAAAAATGGAATTGAAATAAATTCCAAGAAAAATATATGAAAAATACATTAAAAAAATATTGCCTACTTTTAGGTGCCTCCTTAAGAAAATTCAAATTTTCTTCTTTTTAAGCCATAATTTTTACATTTTCAAGTCAAAAAATGAGTTTTAGCTGGCAAATGGATTCAAATATATTGAGTCTTTGTTTTTAACACGAAAATGTACAATTTTGAAATGATTTTGAATAAGCAAATGGATTCAAAATTAATCAGGGCATTGTAAAATTAAAAAAAAATCGGGAATTAGTTTCTGGTCTTCGATTTCCAATATGTCGTCTAATATTTATCCAAATTTTTTTACATCTAAATTTCCCTATAACTACAGCCTACTTTTGGGGGCAAAATTAAGAAATATATTTTATTTCATATATTTTTTAGAAGTTCACAAATTAAAACAGATTTCTAACTCGACGAATTTTCCCGTGGAACCTCCTTAATTTTTTTTAAATTTTTTTATTTTTTGTATCCAATACCAAATTATTTTTTTTTTGTTCAAATTTCCACTTGGCTTTTTTCCCATTATTAAATATCAATAAATCAAATGGGACTTTTTTGTGTTTTTCTTTTTCACTTCGCGACTCTTCAATGACATGCTCCCTGTGTTATTTTGCGGTTTTATAGCATTTTTTTGACAAAATTCAATAATTGGCAATATATTAGTGATGACTTTTTTCGTTTCGGGTTTTAATGCTTTTAGTTTGGGAAAATTTATGGCCACAATATTTCTACGTTGCTTTCATGTTGCCTGCTGAAATTTATTGGTTTTTTGATATTGGCTGATTGTCAGTTTTTACGTTTTCTTTTTTTTTTTTTTGTCCACAAAATGGAAAATATTTTGAATTTTCAATAATTTTTTTTTGTTCTCCTGATTTCTAATCTTCTTTTTGCTCTGTGGTCTTTGTTTGTTTTAATGTAGTTAGTCATGTTCTATATTAAAAATCATAAATATAATGTCAAAGCTTATTAATCATTTGGAGAGACATTCATTCGATTATGGATTGTGTTCGGTTTTAAAAATAAACTGAAAATTCCAGGCGAACCACAGCCGAAATGAGGGTGGATTTGCCCAGTTTCATTTTTTTGTTTGTTCTTCTTTCAATAATAGCAATTTTTTTATGGTTTTCTCGAGATGATGATCATCGAAATTATGACTGTGACAACAACAACAACAACAACAACATTAAGGCCTATGGCAATTTTAATACGATCAATAAATATAAAAATTTATTGATGAAATTTTCACACCCCACACAGACCCAGAGAACAACAAATATTCCATGAGAGATGTCACTTGTTTTGTTGTTTTCTTTTTTTTTTTAATGCAAACGACAGATGACAATCCCAAACGATCGACAGCACCAGAAATCCATAAAAACTGCCATTAAAATTCAGAAATACAATTTCTTTCTAGGCCGGGGGAGTCTTGGGGGGAAAAAATTCAATATTTTGTCCCAAATTCTCAATAATATTTTTTTTTGTTGAGGAGGAAGAGGGGGAGGCATATAAAATGCTTGATCAAAAGATCATGAACTTTTATTAAACAGAAAAAAAAATCATCAGCAACAACAACATGAATGGCATCTGAAATAAATTGAAGAACCAGAGACTCCCCCACAAAAACAGACTCAGCAGCAGCAAGAATTTTAATGAAATTTCAATTTAATAATTTGTTGGTTTTTTGGGGGTTCTGTATAGGACTGGGGAGAGGAGAGGGGTTGTTTTTAATTTCCTTATTGACATATTAATTTAATATAATTAAGAAAAAAAATAAAACCGAAAAAACTAAAACAGTAGTTTTGAACATCCGCTCATAAATTGCTGGAGGCGTTCGATTTTTTTCCAATATTGATTCGAAAATTAATCACCATAAATTACACAGAAATTTAAAGTTAACAAAATTTAGAAATATAAATAAAATCAAATACAAATAAAACAAAAACAAACAAATAACCGGCTAAATGTTATCTAGCCAACGAAAAATAACAAAAAAAAAATTAAACGCTACAAAATGCAGCCGGCAAAACGGCTGCTTAGTAGCTATGGAGTGGAGGTAGTAGTCAAACACACTAAGGCACGTATGGGACGCAACGCCAGAACGCCAGACAAATTAGAGCTACAGCTACTTGGCCAGTCAAACGGCAAGCCAGCCAGCCCCAGCTAACTAGCTAGCTAATTTACCAGCAACAACAACAAAAAAAATCGTTTTTTTTTTTCTACAGTTTTGGAATATTAATTGTGTTCGAAATGTTTTTGGCATGTTAACAAGAAAACTGTTAAATAAAATACATAATATCACCAAACACATGGACAGAGCACCCCCCTCCTCGCTCTTGCGAATATCTTCACACGCTTTTTTCTCCAAAAAAAAATTAACAAAAAAAAAAAAAAAAAACAAAACAAATGCATTAAACATTTCAGGCAATAATAATTACAGCAAAATGCAACAACAAATCGAAATTATCATGGAAAACAAATATATGTAGATTGCAAAGGCAAAGATGGAATGAATCATCCAAAATAAAGGAGCAGAAAATCATTGCCGAAACAAAATGTGGAGCAAATACACAATTAATAAGAAAATTAAATAGCAAAAAAAATAAATAAAATATATAAATAATTGCAACAATAAATACAAAATTTATTGATTATGGAAAAAACAAAATTTTGGGAAATTAAAAAAATATTTAAAAAAATTGGGCAAATTTTTGAAAAAAATTTTATTCCTTTGTAAAATTTTGTGTTGAAGCTTCAATTTAATTTTTTTAATTTTTTAGTAATATTTAAAGAGTGGAAATTAACAGTAATTTTGAAAAAAAAATTATCTCTTTGTAAATTTTGTGTTAAAGCTGCAATTTAATTTATATAATTTTTTTAGTAAAATCCAAAAAAAATTGTATTCTTTTGTAAATTTTGTGTTGAAGCTTCAATTTAATTTTTATAATTTCTTTTCAGTAAAATTCAAAACCTGGAAAATAAGAAATTCCTAAAAATATGCAACAATTTTAATTATTTCCCCCCAAAACTAGGCAACAATATATTTAATATTAGATGTTTGAAACATTATTTCTCCCAAAACAACTACATTTAGCGACACAATACTTCAAACTGATTATAGGAATAGGAATTAATATTAACAATTCTAATTACTACCTAAAAGTATGCAACAAGAACTTTCTAATTTGATAAATCTATACAATATTAAATGTTCCCAATCCATATGTGGCAGTATTTTTGCAAAACCAACTCGGTTTGAATGTATTTAAAAAAAAAAAAAACTTAACCTAAAAGTATGCTACATATTTTGTTTTAATTTTTATTATCTTCATTACTTGGCTTACTTTTCACTAATATCAATTGATGTAATTAATTTCTGGCAAAACATCATCAAATCAATACGATTTCCAATTATTTTGAAAAAAAAAACAGAACAGTCCTAAAACTATGCTACATTTATAGTTTTATTTAAAAACTCTAGCTCATTTAATTGCTTATAACAATATTTCTTTAGTATAACACAGTTTTCGAGGAAAATAGCAAAAAAATCATATCGCAAATGGATTTTTGTTAACAATAACGCCTAAAAGTATGCCACAAAAAATAAAAGCTTTCAAGTCATCTATTAATATCTAAATAAAAAACTATTGTTTTCAGTACAAAATTATGTTGTTCTGGTGTAATTTCAACTATATTTTCAATTGATTTAAAAAAGTCCAACCTAAAACTATGCCCCAGTTTTTTTAATTTTAACTACTGATGTACTATATGTTATTTTTCAGATTTTTTTTTTAATTTTCGAACTCCACATTTTCAAACTATGCGTCAAATAATAATATTATTTTGTTAATAATATCTTTTTTAATAATATTTTTTTTTTAAATATTCAAATTATCCGTCAAAATAATAATATTATTTTTAATAACATTTTTAATAATATTTTTTTACATCTGTTTAATATTTCATTAAAAATACCTATAGGTATGCTAAACATATTTTCTTATAATTATTTATTTTAATAAATTCCCCAGTACTTGTTTTCTTTTTAAATAAAATGAGGAAATAGTTATCAAAAATAGTTATTTTTAATTATTTAATATAGAAAGGCCTAAAAGTATGCTTCAAAAAATTTTTAGGTATAAATACTGCTTCATTTGAAGACTTTTTATAATATTTGGTTTAAATATTTTTATTTAAGATCAATTTGAGCATATTTTTTTAAAAAGAATAAAATATATGCCCAAAAGTATGTACCACTTATTTTGTAATTTTTCTAAAATGCTATTTTTGGTAAAATTTTGTGTAAATATTTTCCAAAATTACGTTATTTTTTAAATACTTAAATAATTGTTGCTTTTCAAAATCTCAGACTATTTAAAGTGTTGCCTACTTTTGGGGAACTTATTGGTTTATTTTTGGTGAAATTTGTGATTTTGGGGAATTTTGTTGTTGTTTTTTTTTCTATTTTACTTTATTGTTAATTTGACCCAAGCTTTATTAAGTTATTAAAAGCCTAGCCGGCCAATTGCCATCATTAGGCCATAATTTAAAACAATTAGAGGTATTAAATTGTTATTGACCTCTTAGGCTTTTTTCCACGAAGGTGGTGGGGGCTTGGGCTTTTGTCTTCTTTGCCCTCAAAACAGGAAATTAACAATAATTTGTTAAACAAAAAAAAAATATTTTTGTAAAGAAGTCGAAACTATTTTTTGGCATTTTTTTTTTTTTTTTTTGTAAAGAAAAAAGAGGAAGCTATATAAAAGTAATATTAATTACATTACAATTAGAATTATCAAACAATTGGATGTCGGAGCTGGTCGTCTTATACATCTTCATAAAAACGCCTAATTACCTTTTGATTTCGGGCCATGGCTTGGACCAAGAAACGAAGCTAATCTAATCGAAGAAGATCGTTTTGTTGTTGCTTTTTTTATTGTTATTAATGGCCATTTGTAGATTAGGCATTAAGAGAGCCAGCGGAGAGCAGAGCAACAAAGAAAACCCCAGCCGCACTCAATATATCAGTCGATATCTTATGAGTTTTTAATTTTAGGTTTTCAAAATTCAAGACGCGAATACATCAAAAAAAAAAAAAAGAAAACTAAAAACGAAATCCCATACGAAGATCCTGGCCAAGAGACAGACAAATATATCAAAAGGAGCCAACTAAGCCAACCGATCATCCAACCAGTCACTCAGTCAGTCAGCCATCCAGCCAGCCAGTTGTTAATATGTTGATGCCCATCAATTGTATTTCTTTTTCGGTTTGATTTTTCTGCCTGGCTGGCCGGCCGACCGAGCGACCGACCCAACCTGCTGATGACTATTCATCAGTGAAAAGGACAAATCGCTGCTGCGTGTGTAGGATATTGAATAAAATATCATTTTGTACACACCCCTTTGTTCGGTGGCCAGGTCGGGCCAACAAAAAAAAAACTTGTATTGTGTTGTGGCCAGGTTCGATGTTAAGTGTGATGAGTTTGAGTGCGTGCAGGTTGCAAATATTTTTTTGTTTCCTAAAAAACAAAACTGCAGCTGAACGAGTCATTAATGAGTTGAGGCAGCAAAAAAAAATACACAAAAATATATTGAAATAAAGATCAATATTCAAAATCAGCTTCAAGCGAAAATAATTAAAAATATATTAGCCAAGTCACTCATTATTTTGCAGTTGTTACTGAAACTAGACCAAGATTATGGGCCAATTCTTAGGAAAAAAAACAGTCCCCCACAAAAATCAATTCCATTTTTGGTTCAGCATTGCATTTTCCGCTGACTTGACAATTGATTTGAGTTACTGTTGGTCTTCTAGTTTTCCCCACAATAATATTTGGGTCAAGTTTGTTTTGAAAAATTGAAACCATAACACAAGAAGTACACCAGAACAAAAATACGGAACTAGATTTTGACGATGTTTGAATGAAAAACCAGAGCAAGCGCTTAAATGCTGATGAAACGTAATTTTCTGTAATTGGAATCAAAGTCAAATCTGGAAAATAACGTCACAAGTGTTTTTTGGTTATTGGAAACCAATTTCAGAGTCTTAAAAAAATTAAAATAAAATAAAATTAAAACGGAAGACTATTTAAACGAATAAAAATATCCCTACAAATAACTTAAGAAAATAACGTATTTGAACAAAAATGATATTCAAAGAATTGCCAGATAACGTAGATCAGGCTAAATTAACAACCAAAGCTCAAGCTTATAAGTCTACCAGGAGCCATATAAAACAAATCAAATACAACTACGCAAAAGTAAAAAAATATTTGAAATTTTTTTGCAAAATTAAGAAAATCTTGGTCCCGTAACTCTTCACATAGGTCCCATTGGCCCTTGATATTTCTACAACATATTCCGCAATGCCTTAGGAGCATTTGTGCAAAATTTATTCTCCTTATTGCCACTTTAAGGCACACTGATGCATTAAAATGGAAATGCGCAAAAGAAAAAAATAACAGTTGAAATTTTGACAAAATTCAGAAAATATTGGTTCTGTAAATCCCCTTACGGGTCTTATGGACCTTTGATATTTTTACAACATATTCTGCAATACCTTTAGAGCATCTATGCAAAATTTCAACCCTCAATTGCCACTAAGAGCCACTCTGGACCACGAAAACGGAAATGCGCAAAAGGAAAAATTATAGTTTAACATTTTGACAAAATTCAGAAATTTTTGGTTCTGTAACTCTCCTTATGGATCTTACAGATTTTTGATATTTTGAAATCCTATTCTGCAATACCTTAGGAGCATCTGTGTCAATTTTTAACCCTCAATTGTCGGCAGGAAACACAAAAATAAATATGCGCAAGAGTAAAAAAATGTATAGTTTGTTTTCAAAGAATTGTGTAAAGTTTGATCGTGTAACTCCGCTCATGGATCTAGCGGGACTTTCAATTTTTAATGGCATATTCTGGAATATCCAAAGACCACTTGTGTGAAATTTTAACCCTTAAATGCTACTAGGAGTCGCTTAAAACTACAAAAATGGCAATGCGCAAAACAAGAATTTGATTTTACGAATTTGACAAAATTATTAAACATTCGGACCTATAACTTCGCCTATATACCCTTTAGATTTCTGATTTCTTGCTGACATATTTAGGAATACCTTCGGACCTACAATGCAAAAAATTAGGCTTCTATGTCAATTATGAGGATTTCAAAAAGAGAAAAGAAAAAAATACGCAAAATGAAAAATTCATTTTTAAAATTTAACAAAATTATGAAAAACTCGGACCTGTAACTCGGGGAACTTATTGGAACTTATTGGATTTTTATTTTTTGTCGATGTATTTGGGGATATATTACGACCCGCTCTGTAAAAAGTGAATGTTATGTGTCAACTATGAACTTCTCAAAAGCCGATATGAGGAAATACGCAAAAGAAGAAATTAGATTAAGAAATTAAACAAAATCATGAAATCTCGGACCTGTAACTCCTCTTAGGGATCTTATTGGGTTTCAATTTTTTTACTCTATAATCTGGGATATTTTAGAACTCCCATTGCAAAAAATTAAACGTATATGTCGACAATGACATTCTTTAGACCACAAAAATGAAGATGCGCAAAAGATGAAATTCGCATGAAAAAAATTCCCAAAATTTGGGACGCTTGTTGGTATAACTTCCCAGAATAATTATATAGAGAACTGAATTTCTGGCCACGTATTCTGAGATTGTTAAGAACCAACACTGCAAAATCTGAAATATTTAGCTTCACTAATGGGCCTTCAAGACCACAGATATGAAATTACGAAAAAGGTATAAATAATTTTGAAATATTTACAATATTGTAGAAAACCACCGTAACTTAGCCTATGGATCATATGGGGCCTAGACTTCTTTCTGATTCATTCCTTAATATCCCAAGATCCTCTGAGGAAATATTTAGGTATTTAACATTACTATAAATCACATAAAACAAAAATGATAGAAATACGCAAAGAAAACTTTTATTTTCTCAAAATTGGGCAGACTTATTAAAAGACAGGTTTGTAAATTCGGTCAGGTATCATATAGGTCTTTGTGTTTTTTGTGATATATGCAAGGAAGCCTAGAGAGTCTATGTGCAGGAATTCAAGCTTCAATTGTTGTTTTGAGACACATAAAAGAACAATATTTATAATACCCAATTAAAATAAATATTTCTAATTTTCCCGCGAACTTTTCAGCACTAAAATTCAGGTGTATAATTTTTCTTGGGAGTGACATAAGTTTTTCATTTTTTCAGGAGCTATTCTAGATGCCCTTAAGAGTATCTGTGCCAAAAATCATTGACCTATGTCGTGTTTAACTTAAGAAGGAAAAATCAATGTTACGAAGGGGAAAATTATTTTTAAAAAACATTTTCAATATTTATTAAATATAATAGTCAAAATTTATATATTTATTTATGATTTTTGGCGTATATATTCTTTATAGGCTATAGAATGTGTACGCAAAATATTGGAATTTTTATTTAACGTTTAATAGAAAAAATTGAGATTTTGCAGTTTGCCGACGGCAAATCGATATTTCATACCCTTTGAGTTAAACCCCTGTAAAGGGTTCTCATGTGAAGATATATCGATTTGTGGTATAAAAATATGAGTTGTGAGTTGAAATAAGTTCGAAAAAGCGATTTCTGACAAAATTCGCTTATAAGCAATTTTTGCCAAAAAATGCTTTATTTTGCCGTTTTTGGTCAATATAAACGAAATTAATGATTTTTATGAGAAATTGAATTGGTTCTCTTGCCATAAAATCAATATTATGTTCCCAATACTTCCCAGAAAACTTGTGTTTTGCATTTCAAAAAAATTCCCAGAATTTGTGCTGTTAGCAAAAAAATGCTAATGATCTCAGAGCAAAAACTTGATCTGCAGCAAATATTCCGATGTACGTCCGTCCATCCGACCGCCACAACATTTCTCACTCTCAGCAGTCTATGCGAATTTTCAAAATTGCATTTGTCGAGTATCTATCTATTATTAATGACATGATTGAATGGCATTAGGTTTTTTTGTTTTGTTTGCCGTTTTCGATATCAAATCGAATTAAGACAAGCCAACAAATGTTTCTAATAACCCTTTGGCAATAAAACGAGAGGAACGAACACTGAAATTAATTATATTTGCGTGTTATTTGTGTTTTTGTGAACTTGTGTAGGTTTTAAATCAATAAATTATTGAAAATTACTATCACTTGATTGAAGTTGATTTTGATAATTGTTATAGATTTATTTGTTTGTTGTTAATTTTTTCTCTCACAAAATCAGGTGATTAATATGTGTGTTTTTAGAAAATTCAATGGCAAAATGAAATCATTTTTAACTTCCTTAATAGTTTTTTTTTTTTTTTTTTTTTTGTTTTCAATTCTTCATCATTTTACGTCTGCAAGAAATTATTTCAAATGCCTAGACTAAAGGAGTTCTTTGAGTGTTTCATTTGAAGTTTTGGCCAGACATTTTGGCATTTATCCAAGAATTTTTTTAAGTTCCCCTACATGTAGAGTTAGACAAAAATATTATTTTTTATGATAGCCACCACCAAGTGGAGGAAAACATAATAAAAGCAAATATGATTTTCTTTTTACTTAGAACTTCGTAGGGGCTTCTTGGAAAATTGCAAATATTAATGTAATAATATTGAAATACATTTTGAAAGCAGTTTCAGCTGCAATTATCAAAAGGCAGTGATGTTAGGAATATTGACAAGATATTTCAATTAAAAAAACGCCAAAAAAATCTGAATTAGAAGTGTTTTTTTTTTTTTTTTTTTTGCATAAAATTTAGTGCCTTTTAATTAAGGGTCGTCATCTTTCAAGGTTCGAATGTTTTAAATAATTTTTATTTTTTCTATACACTTTCAAAAATATTTCAAAATTATTTGAAATTTTTAAAACAGAGGTTTGAAAAGCTATGGCGTTTTGAATTAACCTACGTATCTATATTTTTTCGTGTTTTTGCAAACTTTGTGTTTTAAAATTGTAACTTATTAGTTTAAGTTTAGGGTTCGAATGCTCTAAATAATATTGAATTTTTCTAGACACCTTCAAGAATATTTCGAAATAATTTGAAAATTTTAAAACAAAGGTTTAAAAAGTTATGGCGTTTTGGATTGACCAACAAACCTATATTTTTTTTCCTATATTTGCATGCTTAATGTTCTAAAATTGAAGCCTGTTAATTAAAGTTCAAGGTTTGAATATTCTAAATAATTTTGAAAGTTGATAAACACCTTCAAGAATATTTCGAAATTATTTGGAAATTTTGGAACAATGGGTTTCAAAGTTATAACAGTTTCTATCAATTTTTAGGAATTTTTCCAAACTTTATCGTTTAAAAAATGAGGTCTGTTAATTTAACTTAAAGATTCAAATATCCTGAATAATTTTGAATTTTTCTAGACACTTTCAAAAATATTTCGAAATTATTTTGAAATTTTGAGACTAAGATTTTCAAAGTTATGGCGGTTTCTATCAATTTTTTCGAATTTGCACAATCTTTGATGTCATGTGTTAAAAATGAGTCTTGTTATTTAAATCCCACAAGAGTTCGAATGTTCTAAATAATTTTGAATTTTTCTAGACACCTTCAAGAATATTTCCAAATTATTTGGAAATTTTGAGACTAAGAGTTAGTTAGAGAGACTAAGAGAATTTTTCCAAACTTTAACGTTTTAAAAATGAGGTCGGTTATTTAAGGTTCAAGATTTGAATATTCTAAATAATTTTGAATTTTTCTAGACTCTTTCAACAACATTTCGAAATTATTTGGACATTTTGAGACTAAGATTTTTAATGTTATGGCGGTTTAAATAATTTTTTTTTCGAATTTTCACAATCTTTGATGTGATGTGTTAAAAATCAGGCTTGTTACTTAAATCCCACAAGGGTTCGAATGTTCTAAATAATTTTGATTTTTTCTAGACACTTTCAACAATAATTCGAAATTATTTGGAAATTTTGAAACCATGTTTTCAAGAGTTATGGCACGTTGTATTAAGCCATTGCAAGAATAAAGCATTTTTCAATGTTTTAACTTTATTCAGCAACTTAAAATATATTTCAAAATTATTTCAAAATATTTGATTATTTGTTTCAGTTCGATAAACCTAAATTATGACCTTTAGTTAATTTAAAAATATTGGAAACACATTTTTGATGTCATTTGAGGATCGACTTAAAAATAATTAATTCTTTTTTTAATATTTTGCCATGTAAAAAATATTCCCTTTTGGGTTCGAGCTTTCTAACCAATTTTCAATTTTTCTAGGCACTCTTAAAAATATTTTCAAACAGGTTTGGAAATTTTAAACCAAAATTTTGCAAAGTTACGACAGATTGTTTGAGACTACTTCGAGAAAATTATAATTATTTAGATTTGTTGCAGATCCAGAGGAATTTTAATATTTTTTATAATTTATATATTTTGGTTATGGCCTGTCAATCTTAAATTTTGCCACCTATTGCAGTCTTAGACATGGAAAATTATTTTTTTTTCGATTTTTCCAGGTCGTCAAAATAAATTCTTTATTTTTAGGTATTTCTCGAATATTATACCTTGTAAAAAATATTCAGTTTTGGGTTTGAGTTTTCAAACAAATTTTCAATTTTTCTAGGCACTCTTAAAAGCATTTAAAAATAGATTTGAAAATTTTAAATTGAATTGTCGCAAAGTTAGAGCATTTATTGTTTCTATTTCGATTCCGTAAAATTTTTATTTGAATCTTGCTTCCAATTTTTTTACCTATTTTAGTTTTTTTTTTCCAATTCTAAAACCCCATAATAATTTTCAACCAGTATTTCTATTTGAAAATTGGTGCTTAATTCCTTGATTTCAAAATTATTTTAAAGTTTTTTAAACCAGGTCCCCCTGTGTTCATCAAAAATTTATTAATTTTTTTTTTCAATTTTTTCCTAAAACTGAATTTAAAAAAAAATTTCGAAACTTACCTGTTGCCAAAATTGTGCCAATAAATAAATTTGTTCCTTTTTGAAAAACCAATCCATTGATTGTACAGCCGTCAAATCCATATCGGCTGTACCGGCTGTTTGTGGCAATGTTGGCTGCATTCGGTTGCTTTGGTTCGAGGAGGCCTCAACAGCTATTGGATCAATATTGATGGAGCTGGAGCTGGTCGAGGTGGCCGTGGTGGTAATGGTGGTGTTGGAGCTGATAATTGGATTAGCGGCCACAGGTGATAAGGCTGTTGTGGGGGAGGTTGCGGCTGGTTTTGATTCACTTGCGGATGATGCAAATGCCAATGGCTTGGATGACGTTGATGATGATGATGGAGATGAGGTGATGGTGTTGATGAAGGTGTTTGGGGGGCCAGCAGCCGTGGCGCTTGTCAATGGACCACTACTGTTAGGGCGGTGGCTTAATGTTGTTGCTGTTGTTGTTGTTGTTGAGGAGAGCAACGTTTTTCCTGTTATAGATTCCAGTTTGTCTGTTTTGTTCTTAAAACACTTTTCCAATAATTCGGCAGGTTTTGAAACTAAATATTTTTTTAATGCTCTTCAATATCAACACAAAACCATATTTTCTAATACAAATTTGAATTTGAATTTAATTTTGGCCATTGAGTTGTTGTCAGATTTTTTTCCAAGGAATTGATATTCTTTTTTCCAAAATTACAGCATTTTATTTTTTTTATAATTTATATTTCAAATTTTTTGAAATTTTTCATAACACTCTGTTTTGATTTGGGGGGGTTTTCAAATTTCCATAATATTTTTTTGGATTGATTTTTTTTCGCAAAACACTTGTTTTGTTGTTGTTGGCAAGATTTTCAGCACAGTAAACACTTGTTTTGTTTATGTTTTATGTTGTTGTTGTTATTATTTTTGTTCCACTTGGTTTTAAAATAAGTATTCCGTCTAGGCATTTAATTTTTTTATTTTTTTTTTTTAAATTTCAGATTTAATCCATGATTTTTTTCAGTTAGAATTTTTTTTTCAATATTATTTTTTTATTTTGAATTTTCCAATAATTTTTGAAAATTTCTTGGCTATTACATGTGTGTTTTGTTTTTTGTTGTTGTTATGTGTGTGTGTGAGTTTGGTTGTTTTTTGTGTGATCTGATTTGATTATTTACTACAAAAAAACCGATAGACAGCGCAACGTTAATCTAATGAGATGTTGCCTGTCACGAATTCAACTGATGACTAAACAAATCGAACATTAACGCAGCTTACACAACCCCATTGAACAAAAACAACACACAACAACTATGGGAGTAAGCCAGCCAGCCAGAGCAATCAAACAGGCAAACACACTGCAGGCACACACACAGCTACTTACGCACACATAGCCACATTAACAGCGAAACCAACAAACAGACAACCAAACACACGAACGAACCACCGAGCAACGAACATTCAGGCAAACTCATTTGCCTTTGCCTCGTTGGGAGCGTAAGCAAACCTTGTGCTCTTGTTGGTTCGCTCTCGCTCTCAATTCATTTCGGTGTGTGTGCGAAGGAAATGAATTAACGGTCGGCTGGATGGCTGGCTGGGTTGCTCTCTCGATAATGCATCACACACACGTGAGTATTGGCTGTTGGGTTTTGGTTTATTGGTTTTGTTTGTTGGTTCGTTGCTGTTCGTCTGTCGTGCAGGGGGGTTCACATGGCTGGTGTGCCGATGGACGAGTCGGTGTGTGTGATGGAAAAACTGAAAATACGGTATTGTGTCGATTGTTAAGGGGCAAAGAGCCAGACTCCCATCAAGAGAGAGAGAGAGCGAGCGCATTGTATTGATGAGTATGGGTTTTTTTGTGGAGGGAGAGCAGCTCTCTCACTCATTTAATAACTGTTTGATTTGTTTTGTTTGGCGATTTGTTTTGTTTGTGTTTTTTTTCGTTTTGTTTTGCTTCAGTGGCTTGCAGACAACAACAATTCTCACTCACTCATCATTATTGCTGGTGGTGTGGCTGTTGTTGTTGTTTTTGTATTGCTCTCAATTCATGGGGTCATGTAATAATATAACTCATATTGACTGCTCAGCCAAGGAAAATTGTCATGTTAATTTTATTTCGAACCAATAGCCATACATCCCCACTCAATTGATTGAAAAACCAGGCTCTCTTGTTCTCTCTCTCTCTTTCTCTATTAAATAAATAAAAATAACATTTCACGAAAAAAAACTCCTCCCCTCAGAAAAAAATTTTTTTTTTCAAAAAATATAAAATCAAAAAATTATTAATCAAAAAAATCAATAATAAATTTTAAGGAAAATTTTTCACTTCCCCTCTTCACACCTTGGCCAAAAAACCCTCTCACTCTTTTTTGCCAATGCTCTCCACAAAAGCATAGAGAAAAAAACCTTAACTCTCATACTCTCTATAACAGGCATTTGATTGTGGTTGTCGTATCTTTTTTTTAAGACCCCCCTCCCCTCTCTCTCTCTCCATAACCCCACAAATACCCACATGGGAGTATGTGTTTGGCCCCCCATTTTTATGGTAGCATGCTGCTGCTGCTCATGCCTTCTCTCTTACTCTCAGGCACCATAAGGCAATAGGTACTTGGTTTTTTTCGTTGTTGTTGCTTCGTTGCTGGCTTGCTTAAGCAAATGGTTAGCTTTTCAGATGATTCTTCTACTGCTTCAGCTTCTTTTTCGTCTTCGCCTTCTGCTGCTTTGTCTTCTTCTGTCGTCGTAGTCTTGTATAAATGGTGTTAAGCTCTCAGAGTTCGATTTTTTATGTCTTTTGCATTTATTCAATTCGATAAGTTTTTTTTTGCTGCTGCTGCTTCTGCTGCCGCCTGGTATTGTCATCGCTGGCAAGGTATGGGGATTCTGGTGCTGGCCTGTCCCCCCAACCGGCTCCCCTCTCCAGAGGAATATGTTTGTGTTATTGTCTGCTACTAAGGTTTGTGCGAGTTGTTTGTTGTTGTATTGAGAGTGAGGTGGAGCACAATATTATTGCTGGGTATGACTTCAAATGTGAATGGGATGTTATGGCTTGCTTGGAATCGTCATTGCTGCTGCTGTTGTTGTTGCTGTGTTAACAATTCATTGTTCTTGCCTTTCTTGGGCCATAACGTTGTTGTAATGTGGATCCATAGATATTCTGTGTGTGTTTTTTTATTTTTCGTCCGTTTTTCTTCTGGCTGAATGACGGGAAGCAATACGGTATAGATGGATGGATATTCACACACATACATATGTGTGTTCATATGTGTGTGAGGATCCAACACACATATATAGTGAAGTATCCCCCCCTTTTGCCATAATATAACTATGTTGGATATGTTGGCTATGATTGCTATTGTTGTAGTTGTTGTTGTTGTTGCCATTATAACTATTGTCGTTTATCCCATGGCTAAATGAATGTCGTTACTGCTGTTGTGGATTTATTTTTTGTTGGTTGCAGTAATTGTGCTTGTTGTTGGGTATTGATATTATTACTGCAAATAAACGAGAGAGATGGGAAAAATGATTTTGAAATCAATATTGAGGTGATTAAAGAGGTTCCAGGGTTTCACATTTATTTTAAAAAAATATATATATTTTTAGAAATATTTTTTGAACAACTTTCTGGCCTCGCGAAAATTAAAAAATAATTATTTTTTTATTAAAAATATATTTTTTATTAGAAAAAAAAAAAAAAAAAAAAAAAAAATATTTATATATATATATATATATTTTTTTTTTTTTTTTTTATTATTTAAAAAGCTTCTTTTTATTTAAAAAAAATATATATTTTTTTGGTAAAATTTTTTAAAAAGGTTTTTTTAAATATTTTTTTTATAAAAAATAAATAAACGTGGATTTTAGAAGAGGCCTGTATATTATAATGACACCGCTTGGGCGCAACTAGCCTAATAAAATGCTTCAAAAAATAAATAAATAAATCTTAGGCATCATATCGCAAGAATGGTTTTAAATACTTCGCTAATTTTTAAGCATTATTGTTTTTAAATGAGAATATTTTTTTATTTTTTTTTTTTCAATTACCTTCTGGCCCTGCGAAAATCTTTAAAAAATATTTTTTTCAAGTAGATTTTAATGAATATTTTTCAAAGGCGCAAACTACTTTTTTTTAAATATTAATTTTTAAAATAAAAAATGGATTTTAGACGAGGGCTGTACCAGAGGGACCAAACTTGGGCGCCACTTCTAATAATAATAATAATAATAATAATAATAATAATAATAATAATAATAATAATAATAATAATAATAATTAATTAAATAAATGTTGGACGTCATATCGCAGGAATGTTTCGAATCTTTCGATAATTTTCGGGCATTATTTTTTTTAAGAGAATATTTTTTATGAGGATTATTTGAAGGACCATCTGCCCTGCGAAATTTTTTAAAAAATATTTTTGAAATTCCTTTTAATGAACCCTTTTTTATTTTGCCCAAATTACGTCTTTTTAAATATTATTTTTATAAAAAAAATAAATTAGGGTTTTAGAAGAGGGCCCATGCATGGGCGCCACTTCAAAAAAAAAAAAAATTGGGCACCATATCGCAGCAATGTTTCGAATCTTTCGATAATTTTTGGGCATTTTTTTAAAGAGAATATTTTTTATGAGGATTTTTTGAAGGTCCTTCTGACCCTGCGAAAATATTCAAAAAAATTGTTTTGAAGTAATTTTTTTGCCTTATTCACCCTCTCCCAAAAATGTACAATTTTACCACCTACTCCCTCATATGAAGTTATTTTTTTTGATGTCGAAAAATTAAACTGCTTTTTGGTTGGGTGGGTGATTAGGTGGTTTCGGGTTTCGTTTAAACATTCAAATTATTTAGAATATGTATATTTTTCGTTATATAGCAACGAATATGTGAATGCTTTCTATTTCTTTTGGGCATAAATTAAAAAATTTGGTTATAATTGAATTGAAAAGAACAGTGAATCCAAGATGGGTTATTTAAAAAAAATGAGAAATGAATTTCTAGGAAATATTTCAACGATTTATAAGACATTTGTGATAGATCTGGATTACAAAAAGATACCCCAGATTGGGCGCCAAATCAATATATTATAGAAACAGTTGTGTTCTGATTATTTGTATGAACTGATGGACTATCCAGGAGAATTTCCAACGATTTGAAAAACTTTTGCGTAAAATCCAATAAAAAAAACATACACCAGTTTGGGCGTCAAATCAATATTTTAATAAAAAGCTAACGTGTATTCATTATTTGAATCAGCTATCCAAGGAATTTTAAAGTTTGAAAGACATTTTCCTATAAAACCCTTTAAAAATACCATGATTCGAATACCAAATAAATTAATAAATTTAAAAAAAATCATAAAACTATTAGGAGACTTTCTGACATTTCCGTATAAATACCATCAAAATATACGCCAATTTGGGCGCCAATCTTATATTTAAATCAAAAAGTATAATTTTAAAAATATTTGAATGAGTCCAATATTTAAAAGCCCAAGCGAATATCCAGTTATTTGAAAGACATTTGAAAATAAATCCCATTAAAAGCGTATATTTCCCACATTGGACGCAATTTTTAGACATTTGTATATAAATTACAACATATTTGGTTTAAAATTATGTAACGAACTTTTAAGAGACTTGAAGACCTCGTATGGGAGTTTCCAGTTGTATGAAAGACATTTGCGCATAAATTCCATGACATTGGGCGCCAAAATATATGCCAATTTGGGCGCCAATATTATATTAAAAACAAAAACTTGCGTCGATCATTTGAAAAATATTAGCATGAGTCCAATATTTAAGAGCCCAACCTGATATCCTGTTATTTGAAAGACATTTGAAAATAAATCCCATTAAAAGCGTATATTTCCCACATTGGGCGCCATTTTAGACATTTCCATATAAATCACAACATATTTGGTTTAAAATTATGTAACGAACTTTTAAGAGACTTGAAGACCTCGTGTGGGAGTTTCCAGTTGTATGAAAGACATTTGCGCATAAATCCCATGACATTGGGCGCCAAAATATATGCCAATTTGGGCGCCAATATTATATTAAAAACAAAAACTCGCGTCGATCATTTGAAAAATATTAGCATGAGTCCAATATTTAAGAGCCCAACCTGATATCCTGTTATTTGAAAGACATTTGAACATAAATCCCATTAAAAGCGTATATTTCCCACATTGGGCGCCATTTTAGACATTTCCATATAAATCACAACATATTTGGTTTAAAATTATGTAACGAACTTTTAAGAGACTTGAAGACCTCGGAGTAAGGGAGTTTCCAGTTGTATGAAAGACATTTGCGTATAAATCCCATGAAAAATATATCCCACATTGGGCGCCAAATAAATTTTCAAAACAAAAAGTGAGTGTCTATGTTTTGATTTGAAAGACCTTTGTATTTAGATCACACACAAAATCACTTTAATGGTATCTGAAAATTTTCACTTTAAGTTCAGATGTTTAGGTCGATGTAAGTAAAATTTTGAATAGATTTGAAAGACATTTGCATATAAATCTCAACTTATTTTAAAGACATTTTTACATAAATCCCATAAAAATTGTTCCACTTGTGTGCCAATTTTAATTTCAACAAAAACGGCGTGAGTCAATAATTTGAGTAACTTCAAGAACTTTTTTAAAATGTTTGTAATGTAGTGATATGAGATCCCGCAGAAAATCACTTCAATGGTATCAGAGTAAATTCACTTGGGGGTTGGATATACATGTCGATGTTGGTAAGAGCTTGACTAGATAGGAAGATATTTGCATATAAATCCCAATTTAATTCAATTAAACCCAATCCTAAATTTAAAATACTTATCTTGAGTGTTTAAAAGTCTTGAAGACCAACTGAGAAAGTTTCTAATTTTTGAAAGACATTTGCACATAAATCCCACAAAATCTGGATCCCAATTTGGGCGCCAATTTAAATCTTAATCCAAAAGTGTGTATGCCGATGTTTTTAAAGGAGTTTTCCGTTATTTGAAAGACATCTGCATATGAATATATATATTTTGCCTTCAAAAGTGATGAAGACCAACTGAGAAAGTTTCTAATTTTCGAAAGACATTTGCACATAAATCCTACAAAATCAGGACACCATTTTGAGCGCCAATTTCTATTTTAACCCAAAAGTGTATGTCGATGTTTATAAATGAGCTTTCCCTTTTTTGAAAGACATCTTCACATGAATTCCATGAAAAAAGTATTTCAATTCAGACGCGAATTTAATTTCCAAGTCAAAAGATCTTTGTCGATAAATTGATAGTCTCGAAAGATTGTCTGAAAGTCTTTCTCAATAATTTGAAAGAAATCAGCAAAAACATCAAGTGTGTGTGGGCAGATTGAGAGGTAGGCATTACTTCCGAAGAGTTTTCCAATGATTTGAAAGACATTTGCAAATTAATCCCATAGATAACATGGCCCGATTTCCACTGATTTTTTTTTATTTAGGGAATCATGCTGAGATTCGAAAGACTTTCTAAGGGGAATATCGTAATTTATTTATGGACGCGAATTAAATATTTTTCCAAAAATGGAAATTTGCAATGAATTGAAAGACATCTGCATATGAATCCCATAGAAGACTCCCTCAAGTTTGTGGAGTAATTTCACTAAAGTTTTGGGTATAAAAGTCAGGGCAAATAAGAGTTTGATTCGATTTGAAAGACCTTTGCCTATGAATGCCTTGGTTGATGCCATTTAAATATTTTTCTAACGATTTGAGAGACCTTTCAATAAAAATTCCGTAAGGAAAAATTAACTGATGACAGCGAATTTTTCATTTTTGATTCAACTTTTTTACTGAATCTGATAATAATGCAATGATTTGAAAGACATTTGTATATGAATCCCACATCTGTATATGAATATGCAAGACCATGACAGAAAGACGTTTAAATCTCCTTGAAGTTATTTGAATTTGGAGCTCCAGTTATAGTTTGTAGCGTAAAATGAGTATCTTTTGAGGTGATTAAAGACTGGACTATATCCCCAGAGCCTTTAAGAGCTCTTGTCCTTGTTTAGAGTCATTATTTGGTCGCCATTGAAAATCTCAAACGATTTACCAACATTCAGGGTTTTTTTTTTGCCAAAATCTATTGTCAGGAGTGGTTCCACACTATTTGCTAAAGCTGAGAAAATTGCAATGATTTGAAAGACATTTGTATATAAATCCCACAGAAAATTTGTCAAAGTTGTCAGATAAATTTTACCTAGGTCTTTTGTTTTAAGTCCATGCCAATGAGAGATTGAATCGGTCTTCAGTTAATATAAATTGGGCGCCATTTGGAATTGGAAATGACAAAGGAGTTGAGAGTATTTCTGAGGTGAAAAGAGATTTGAGAATGCCCTTTGCTTTGCTATAGTTCATTATTTGGGAGCCATCTGGAATCTGAAATGAAGTGAAGATCTTTGTTCGTCTGTATCCATGTAACTACTATTGAACTTTCGAAGATTTAGATGGAATAAATATTCCCAAACGATTTGAGAGTATTTTTTAGGGTTATTTTTGATTTGCAGGTCCACTCGAAGATTTGTGCTGCAATAAGTTCAATTTAGTGACGCAATTTGGGCGCCATTTTCAATTTTCATAGATTTAAAAAAATAAAATATTGGCCCCTCTAAAAATCTGAAGGTCTTGAGAGTATTTTCGAAAAAAATTATTGACTTTTAAGTATTCTTTTGTACCTCTAAAGCACCGCGCTCAGGCTAGGAGTAAGAGAGCTTTAAATTTTCAACGATTTGAAGACATTGGGGTTTCATGGTCACAGAATCTTCACCTAAGATGAGTTTTCGGTTTCTCAAGGCTTGAAATGTCTCATGAGTATAATTTGAGTGGCTTAAATATATCCCCAGAGCCTTGTTAAGCCCTTGACATAGCTTCGGTCCTAAAAAATATATTTTTTTTTTCAATTTCTTTAAATTTTCATTTGCCATTTAACAAATTGCGTAAAATATTCGAATGTGTATAACATCAAATTAAAAATTATATGTAAATTTGAGAACCGGCGAAGCTCAGAAAAGAGAAAAAAACTCTGACGGAAGAATGGCAGCTTGCAGTACAAGGAATCACCGATACCACCTTCACAATTTTTTTCCTATTTCATTCGTTGATTTCGTTTTATATACAATATATTTTATTTTTTTCCTACGACTTTTACAACAAAGAAGCCTTCAAGCTCCAGAAGAACTCGGAAAAAAACAAAGCAGAGGAGAACTAAAAAAAAAAAACAGAAAAAATAACGACAACAGTACAGAACCACTTGAGGCTGGCAAATACTTACATACCATACCGTACGTATGTGAGGAGGCGACATCGACGACGGAACGGCGATGATGATGACAAGGAATGGATGAATGGGGAGGTGTGTGGAGCAGGAGCCCATGCCAATGAAAAATATTGGGAATCAAGGCTAAGAGGAACAGGCAGCAGCAGGAAGACACCAAGGGAGGAGTAAGGAGGGGCGGCATGTACAACAACATTGTTTTATGTGAATGAAATGCTGAAAAAAAATGGAAAAAAACTTGGAAACTCTGAGAAAATATGGCAAAAAACATGAAAAATTTTATGGAGAACAAAACAAAAAACAAGCTTCGGAATCATTCCCTCTCGTTTGTGCGCATAGCACACACGCATGGTGTGGCATAAAATATGATTGACAATCGATGGATGGATGGTTGACTGGCTGACTGAACGAACCGAAAGTCTGATGCTGGCTGGCTGGCTGGCTGACTGCCTGGATGGATGGATGGATGACGACAAGTCAGAAAATGAAATAAATACGGACGACAACGCCACACCACCACTCCAGTGCCGACCCTAACATGAATGAGTGATAGAATGTATGAAATATGAATAATGTTGGAAAAGACCCCGCACACAACGCCAATCATAAGGAAAAACACTTGGCAACAGTTGGAGAGGAAATTGAGGAGCTGCTGCTGCTGCTTCAGATGCTGCTACTACTCTTGGGTGCTGTACAAGGTGGCCAAGATTCGATAAGAGAGCCATGGCAAAACTTGACTCTTTTTTTTCTGATGTTGGATGATTTGAGGTGCCACCTTACAAGGGAGGGCAGAAAAAAAATCGACACTAACTCACATACCTACACACACACAAATATTGGAGCAGTAGCTGAGGGAAAAAAAGCTCCATTTAATATTTTTGCCAGGTTTGAAGAGAGGCAAAGAACCGCAACACTTGTGATTGATAGACGCCTAGTGTGGCTGGCTGGCCGACTGGCAGCAAGGGGAGGTAGTTCAAATGGTCGTCAATACATACTGCTAACCTCTGGGAAATGGAGTGGCAAAGAAAAAAAAACGAAATATCGAAGCAAAAAAAAAAACGAAAAATCCACAAATCCAACCCAACAGCGTATGACGTGCATGTGTGAACCGACTACGAACCGAGTATAGATTGAAAATCTATGGTTCGAGAGCAAAAACCATACTTTGGAAACGTGTGATTGGTTCTTTAGACCATCAAAGAAGATGGATGGAAAAAAACAAATCGAGAAAAAAAATTACGAAGCAGAAAAAAATAAATAAATTGGAAAGAAGCTTTTTTTGCTGCGATGAGCCCCCACCAAGAGAGAGAGAGAGGAAGAGAGGAAAAATAGCATGAATTGTGTGTGTGGGAAGAATGGTTGAATGCTGCCGATGATGGTTAGAGTTCAATGCTTGCTTTATTAGCTAAGCTTGGCTTATGGGAGTCGGACTGAGGAAAGGAAATGGCCATAGGTTTAGAAAATTTTACAAATTTTCAAATTTATTAGCAAAACTGGATTGAAAAGGAGATTTAGTTAAAAAATAGACAAAAAAATAATTATCAAAAAAATAATAATAATTAATTAAATTAATTTTCATTTCTAAAGGGTCTTGGAAAGAGAGAAAAAAAAAGGAAAACAAAAGAGACACACTTGGAAGCCTACGAATACCAAAGGAGGATATAAAAATCAATAAACACCAAAGAAGACAAAGATAATACCAAGCGCCAGTATTCAATTGCGATAATGTAGAAATGGTTCTGTGATAAAATTAGCTTAAGTTTAACTGTGATTTTATTTATTTATTTAAAAAATATGAACGGCAAGTAATTTTAAAAATTTGCAATTTTTTTTGGCAAAATTGGAATGAAAAGAGGATTTAGCTACAAAATTAGACAAAAAGATAATTACCAAAAAAATATATATTAAATTAATTTTAATTTTCATTTCTTAAGGATCTCGGAGAGAGAGAGAGAAAAAAGGAAAACAAGAGATACACACTAGGAAGCCTACGAATACCAAAGAGGATATCGAAATCGTTGAACACCAAAGAAGACAAAGATAATACCAAGCTCCAGTATTCAATTGCGATAATGTAGAAATGGTCCTGTGATAAAAATTAGCTCGAGTTTAACTGTGATTTTATTTATTTATTTAAAAAAATATGAACGGCAAGTAATTTTAAAAATTTGCAAATTTTTTGGCAAAATTGGATTGAAGAGAGATTTAGCTACTAAATTAGAAAAAAAATAATTATCAAAAAAATAGATTAAATTAATTTTAATTTTCATTTCTTAAGGATCGTGGAGAGAGAGTGAAAAAAAGGAAAACAAGAGATACACACTAGGAAGCCTACGAATACCAAAGGAGGATATAAAAATCAATAAACACCAAAGAAGACAAAGATAATACCAAGCTCCAGCATTCAATTGCGATAATGTAGAAATGGTTCTGTGATAAAAATTAGCTTAAGTTTAACTTTGATTTTATTTATTTATTTAAAAAATATGAGCGGCAAGTAATTTTAAAAATTTGCAAATTTTTTGGCAAAATTGGATTGAAGAGAAGATTTAGTTAAAAAATAGAAAAAAAAAATAATTATCAAAAAAAATAGATTAAATTAATTTTAATTTTCATTTCTTAGGGATCTTGGAGAGTGAGAGAAAAAAAGGAAAACAAGAGATACACACTTGGAAGCCTACGAATACCAAAGAGAATATCAAAATCGACAAACACCAAAGAAGACAAAGATAATACCAGGCACCAGTATTCAATTGCGATAATGTAGAAATAGTTCTGTGATAAAATTAGCATAAGTTTAACTGTGATTTTATTTATTTAATTAAATATTTATAGTAATAATTATAGGTGTAATAATTGAAGGATATACGGAAGCTATAGCTATATCTGAAGCGATCGATTTTCACCAAATTTGGTGTACTTGCTGCTAGACTGAATTCGGTTGGATGGGCCAAAATTCAGGTCATTTGGACTGATATTGGCTATTTGTAGCACAATTATCCCAAAATCGGCTATGGGAACTATATCCAAATCAGATTGAAATTTAGGCGCCAAATGTTTTCAAATAGTCAAGGATGGAGCCCCTCCTCTTAGCAACAACAATTCGTTCCCAGAAAAGTCCTTTTTTTCTGTAAATTTCGAACTCATTTCCGAAATGGTTTCGATTGGCATTTTTGGCTATTTCGGAGTTTCTTTGCATGAAATATGCGAAGAAAATCCTCGTAGCATCTTCTCTTATTTGAAAGTTCCATAAAAACAAACAAAAATGTTCAAAAGAGCATTTTTCTGTAGAAGACCGACAAAAGGGTTTTTTCTTTGAAAGGCCCCCAAAAGAACTTCTGTCCCTTCAAATCCTTCGAAGAGTTCTTTACTTGTAGAAAACCCTCCAAATGTCTTCTATTTATGATAGAACCTGAGAAGGCCAGCTGGACCCTCAAAAGGCCTAGAGGAGCCTCAAAAGATTTTTTTGTTTATAGAGGAACCTCAGATGGCCTTTTTCTATTAAGACCCTTAAAAAGTCCGTTGTCCATAGAGACCTTCGAAAGACATTCTGTTTTGCCTGTAGGAGACCATCTAATGCCTTCTGCCAAAAGAGATATTAAACGATATTTTGTCGATAGAAGACTTCTGTGTAACCACATTGAGCCTCTCGAGACGATATAAATATATAGGATCTGCCCTCCATAGGACCTTTCCTCTTTATCATGTCTTGATCACTGTGATATGTAAGGTGGCAGTCCTTGGGGTACAAGAGACCAGAGGGTCACTTTGCAGACATATTTTGAAGGCTGCATGAAAATCTCATATTTTGACTGTTGGGCGCCATGAAGGGTATTTCTGGCTACGTTGATGTTTTTGATTGTCTTTTATCTACTAAGGAGACCTGTGGAACTCTTTAAATCTTGAGAAGACCTCTTGAATGTCTTCTAAACATAAAAGGACCTCTATTTATTAACAACCTTCGGAGGTCCTTAATTTGGAGAGAGCCAACGAAAAGGCTTTGACGTTTTGTAGATATCGTAGAGATTCTGGAAAATTGCCTATCGAAAGAAGACCTTAAAATGACTTCCGATATATAGAAGTCCTATTGGGCGCCATGAAGGGCATTTCTGGGTATGCAGACGTTCTTGTGTGTTTCATCTACTTAGAAGACCTGTGGAACTTTTTAAGTCAACGAAAGACCTCTTGAATGTCTTCTATCTGTTGTTGACTTCTTAAAGGTCCATAATTTATTCTCAGAAGCCCTATATTTGGAGAAAACCTACGAAAAGATTTTTTTGTCTTAAAGATATTTTAAAGACTTCTGGAAAATTGCCTATCAAAATTAGACCTCCGAATGGCCTCCGATATATAGAAGTTTTTTCAAAGTCTCCTATCTTCCTTTTAATGAGAGAATCTCTAAAAGTCCCTCATCATCTAAATTTGGAGAATTCTTCAGGGATTTCTAATTATTTGGGAAATCCGCAGAACTTTTGGAGTCTACAGACAGAGACGCGCAAGGGTAGGGCTCAGGTAACTTTTCTGATTTTCTACCATTAAAATAACCAATGAAGAACCTCAATTTCGAAGAAAATACCTCCGAAAGAAAATGTAAGTTTTTATTTAGGCCTTTCTCTAAAATGGCTTTAAAATGAATTTCTTTGCACGTCCCGGCCTACAGATGACCCCTTCAAAGCCTACTACGTTTCGAATATTTCTAAAAGATTTTCTACCATTAAAATAACCAATAAAGAACCTCAATTTCGAAGAAAATACCTCCGAAAGGACTTATTTGCCTTAAAAAACCTCTGGACATTTTTTTGGAGTTTACGGACAGGAAGGAACGTACAAAGGGCAGGGTTCATCAGAAAAAGGTAACTTTTCGGACATTTGATAATAATTTTGCAAGGAAAATTGCCGCCCAAAATGACTTCAAAATTCATTTCTGTGTACGTCCCTGTCTTCAGAGGACCTCTTCAATGCCTTCTACCTTTCGAAGATTCCTAAAAGATTTTCTATCATTAAAATACCTAAGAAGAACGGCTATTTTGAAAATATCTGTGAAAGGAATTCTTTGCCTTGAAGACCTCTGGACATTTTTTTGGAGTTTACGAACAGGAAGGAACGTACGAAGGGCAGGCTTCATCGGAAAAGGTAACTTCTCGGACATTTTATATAAATTTTACACAGAAAATTTAAGTTTTTTAATTAGACGTTCCTCGAAAATGGTTTCAAAAAGCATTTCTGTGAAAATCCTTGCCTACTGAAGACCTCTTCGATACCTTCTACCATTCGAAGATTTCTAAAAGCTTTTCTAAAAAATACCTAAGAAAGATCTCTATTTCAAACCTCCGAAAAGACTTCTTAGCTGGAAGAACTTTTGGAGTTTAAATACAGGAAGCAACGTAATCGGAAAACGTTACTTTTCGGATATTTTATATAAATTTTACAGAGAAATTTAAAGTTTTTTAATTAGGCCTTCCTCGAAAATGTCATCAAAATTCATTTCTATGAAAATCCTTGTCTACAGAGGACCTCTTCAATATCTTCTTCCTTTTGCAGCCGTCTAAAAGACTGTTTGCCTTTAAAATACCTAAGAAGAACCCATATTTCCAGAAGACCTCCGTAAGGACCTTTCTGCCTTAAAGGCCTCTGTGAGACTTGTTTGTCGAAAGACCTCTTCTAATAGGCCTCCTATGCCTAGAAGACTTCTTCAAAGTCTTCGGATCATTAGGGGAACTCCAGAAATTCTCCTTTCCAAAGAAAAAATCTCTGATTATTGTTGGATAATTATGTTGTTGGAGAGTTTGGCTTGTCAACACATCATCCAACAACCGCCAACACCAGCAACAACCACGCCGACACCCAGCGCCGCCAACAACATGATAATAATTACGACCATGAATTTGTTACCTTCAAGTTTCCGGCTTCCCCCAATTCGAGAAAAATGCATTCATCCAGCAGCGGAGGCTGCTGCCTTCAACAAACGTTGCTTCTCCAGAGCAGAAGGGTCGGCTGTATGGAAACCCTTTTTCTGTGCAACTTGGCTGGCATGAATAATTGAAGCTAGAGACGGGAAAATATTGTAAACGACAACAAGACCATAATAAATATACTACACAGCAATAGCAACAACAACAACAATGACGCTGAGAAGCCCCCCACAATTATCAGGGAAAACACAAAGTGAAATGAACTTTAGCAAGCCAGCGAGCGAGTGGCAGCGCCAAAACATGAGAGCGACAACAATGTTGAATGCAAAAAAGCAAAAAGATAATCGCCGCTAAAGTAAAAGGGAATCAAATAAAATACAACAACTACCCAACAGCGTCGGTGGCGGCGGCAGCAGCAGCGCCAGCAACAACAATGTAAGCGGTAGACAACAAAAAATGCATAAAACATGATTAATAATAATAAAAAATAAATAACTCTCTGTCCCTCCCTCACCCCCAACATACACACCCCCTTTTCCAGAGTCCAACTTCCCCTTAGGATTTTTCAAACAAGGCAAATTGCTATTGAAAACTGAGACAAATTCCACTCACTTCATTGTCTATGTAGAGAGGGGGAGAGAGAGAGTAATTCACTTTCCCCCCCCCCCCCCCCTGCACGAACAAGTGTTTGATCAAAAAAGTATGTTTTCCCTGCCCGAACCATAACAAAACAAACAAACAGACAGGCAACTAAGAAGCTAAACCACTTTGCCATTCAAAACAAAAGAGGAAAACAACCAGACATTGGTTCTAACAGGCAATCAAACATGCACACACAAACACACACACACACACAATCTCAAACACTTGGCTCTTGCAACTTCCACAAACATTTTGTTTGCCAGGCAAAAATTCATTGACACTTTTGGCAAACCCCAAATCGAACACACATGTAATGAGACAAAAAAAAATACTCAAACATATACTCCTCTCTCTCTGTGATTTCCCCACTCTCTCATTCTCTCCCAAATTGAGAAGATGAAGGCAACCATCATCAAGCAGCCATGCTAGATGCAACATCTTATGGCAAGCATAAAATAATTCAATGCAACAATGTTTGATACAACATATGTGTACGTTTGACGAGGTTTGATATAGCATTCCTCCTCTCAAACCTAGACTCTCTCTCTCTCTCTGTGAAAAAACTAAACAGGGGAAATTGTTTTCATTTCATTGCGTTGTAATGTGCCGTATGAGGTTGCCTTCGCATGTCTGATTGTTTGGTCTTACACCCGAGGAAAGCTATTACACAATTCTGTTTGGGTAGATGAAATTGGGTATTGGTTGCGAAAGAGGTCATAGGTTAAAAAGAGGCGGAGTATGTGAAGAGCCAAAGAAAAAAACAAAGGTGTTTGTTTTTCGATTGCTTTGATGTTTGAAGGTTGTTGTGATGATGAAGAGGAGAGAAAAATATTAAAACATGAATGGATATTGAAGTGGAAATAAATTGTTTGGAATTTTTAAAGAAGAAAAAAAAAATGGAAATATAACCAAATATTGAAATCAATGAATATTGAAGTGGAAATAAATTGTTTGGAATTTTTAAAGAAGCAAAAAATGGAAATATAACCAATTATTGAAAACAATGAATATTGAAGAATATTTATTAAAAAGAGGACTAATTTGCTGGTCCCATCAGGGAAGCTATTGACAATTTTTTTCGAGGTGTTGGAATTCAATATCGAAAAATGTTTAGTTTTCATTTTTATTTTTTTTATATATTTTGAAATAAAAAATGCAAGCAATTTAATAAAGAAAAAAAAAATGGAAATATTACCAAATATTGAGATGAATGAATATTGAAGAATATTTATTACAAAGAGGGCTAATTTGCAGGTCTCATCAGGGAAGCTATTGACAATTTTTTTCGAGCTGCTAAAATTCAATATTCAAAAATTTTTAGTTTTCATTTTTATTTTTTTTTTATATTTTAAAAAAATGCAAGCAATTTAATAAAGAAAAATAATGGAAATATTACCAAATATCGAAATCAATGAATATTAAAAAATATTTATTACAAAGAGGACAAATTTGCTGGACCCATCAGGGAAGCTATTGACAATTTTTTTCGAGGTGCTAAAATTCAATATTCAAAAATTTTTAGTTTTCATTTTTATTTTTTTTTTTATTTTTAAATAAAAAATGCAAGCAATTTAATAAAGAAAAAAATGGAAATATTACCAAATATTGAAATGAATGAATATTGAAGAATATTTATTAAAAAGAGGACTAATTTGCCGGGAAGCTATCGACAATTCTCTTCGAGGTGCTGGAATTCAATATTCAAAACTTTTTAGTTTTCATTTTTATTTTTTTTTATATTTAAAAAAAAATGCAAGCAATTTAATAACTACCCAAAAATTAAGCCCCGTTTCTCTATAGGCTTAATTTTTAGGTTGTTATTAAATTGCTTGCATATTTTATAACAAAAATAAAAAAAAAATAATTTTATTAAAGATAAAAATATAAAATAAAATATAAATAAATAAATATAAATATCAATATAAATATAAATATAAATATAAATATAACTATAACTATAAATATAAATATAAATATAAATATAAATATAAATATAAATATAAATATAAATATAAATATAAATATAAATATAAATATAAATATAAATATAAATATAAATATAAAAATAAATATAAATATAAATATAATATAAATATAAATATAAATATAAATATAAATATAAATATAAATATAAATATAAATATAAATATAAATATAAATTTAAATATAAATATATACTTAAATATAAAAATAAATATAAATATAAATAGAAATATAAATAAAAATATATATATAAATAAATATAAATAAATAAATATAAAAATATATTTTATAAAAAAAATATAAAACAAATAATTTTATTAAAGAAAAAATATAAAAAATATCGGAATAAACAAAATGTCCCAATTTTTTATGGCGAAATAAAAAAACTGCAACAAAATCAAACGCCATAATTTTTAATTTTTTTTTTAAATTTTTTTGGTTGAAAGCAAAAAATGTCGGAAATAGCATCACATTTAAGAATAAATTTAGATTTGTTCGAATTGGTCACCTTTGGCACACGCTGCCCGGATGTAGCTCTGCGGTATTTTGGCCCATTCCCGGCGAAGAGCTTGCTTGAGGTGATCGACACTTTGGTATTTTTCAGTGCCAATCTTGCTTTCCAAAATACTCCAGACACAATAGTCCAACGGATTGATATCCAGAGATTTTGGTGGCCATTGTGCACTGGAAATTAAGCGAGGAACCTTATTTTGTAACCATTCTTGGGTGGCGCGTGCTGAGTGCGATGCTGTCCTGTTAGAATTGTCTAAGGTCTGCGGCCAAAATGTTTGCGTGGCCAAGGCTTTAATGGACACCCTCCAGAATATTTTTGCGATAATATTCGTCATTTATTCTGATAGCACGGTCGATTAATATGAGCGGAGAGCGACCATCGGCTGTTATGGCAGTCCACACTATCGCAATCACAAATTTTCTGCTGACCTCTTTGGCACGTAAACACGATCATTTTGTTTGTTTACAAACTGCGGGATAACGAATGTTTTCTCATCGGAGAAACCCAAATTCGGCAGTTCAACACTTTCGGCCAAGCGAAACAACTCCTTAGCTCTTTTGAGTCTATTTTCTTTCTGTTGCGATGTAAGTTCTTGCAATTTTTTGGCAATTAAATGGCTTTACCCCGAACTCATTTTTCAATTTTTGCCGACTGGAATATTGCGATATGTTCAGCTCACAAGCCATTTTTCGGCCACTGCAACGCGGGTTTCGTGTCGTTTTAAGTCGTTTCTTTACTTTTCAAACCATTTCTGCTGATGTTGCTGTTTTCTAGAAAATATTTTAGAGGACCAATAATCGTAAATTTATTTCCAAAATTTTTAAAGGACCTGGATATAAATGACCGTAATTTATTTTTGAAAATTTTTTAAGGACACAGAGATTATTGAGAAACCTGTTAAATAATCTTCAAATTTCTGGGAACATTTTTAGGAAATCAAAAATTATTCATCCATTGGAAACAAATAACCAGGGAATTTTGTCGAATATTTCTTAACCATGATTTTTGTAGAATATTTCTTAAGGGCCCAGAGACTAACGAGAAACCTGTCAAATAATCTTCAAGATTTTAGGAATATTTTTTTATGAATCCAAAAATTATTCATTCAGTGAGTAGACTTATATTGAATTCGAAACCAGCGGTCTCTGTTTGTTTAATGAGATTTCCAGTATTATTATTATTATTATTATTTATTTTTATTTTTTTTTTTGGAAAACCAATAATCCTAAATTTGTTTACAATATTTTTAAGGACCTGGAAACAAATAAGAGTGAATTTTTATAGAATATTTCTATAGACATTTTCTGAAATTCCGTTTTTTTTTTTTAATTTTAAAGTTCAGAAATAAATTCACTTAATTTTCCAAAGCTTCAGATCTCTGTCATTTGTTATTAAAAAATTGTTGAAAAACAGTTCAATAGTCGTATATTTTTTGGAAAAAATAAGAATAAAATCCCAACAATAAGGGCTCCCTTAAAAATCAGCCTAATTTTTTCTCTCAAATAATTGTTGGATAGCTGCTTTTTTCTCTTTTAATAAGTTACTTAAAATTTAATACAAATTGTAGCTACAAAAGAAGTCCTATTAAATCTCTGAAAATCCCCTAATAAAAATTCTACACTTTTTTATAAAAAATGCCATTTATTCTTTTTAAAAATTCCCCTTTTATTATAGATATGCAGTTATACGTTATCATGTTCATATAAATTTAATTCAAATTCCTTCAAATTTTAGCCCACACTGTGGCTACACAAAAAATATCCTCCTAAATCTCTAATATTCCCCTTAATTCAAATCTCCCCCATCACATTTTTTTTTATTAAATACCCACAAATTAGTGAAATACCTAACATAAAACCAAAAATCAACGCTCTAGTATCAATTCCCCTATTTACTCTCCCTACAAATTACTCCACATCGAAATAAAGCTCTCACACTCTCTATTTACATTTTACCAAACTGGAGGAGGGCTCTCTATTATGCAAATAAACAAAACAATTTCCTATGAAAGCTTTATGAAATGCATTTCAAGTGGTGAGAGCGAGAGTGTGAGCATGAGAGAGTAGGGGAATTCATGGACAATTGATTTCTTGTTGCAAAAAATCAAACCAATCAATTGCCAATAGTTCACAAATACAACAACAGTAATTTTCTCCCGACAAAGAAAAAAAAACTACGCACCATAAAACAATAACAACAAGAGTTACTCTATTGAATCGTCATAAACACAGCAAAGCAATAACCCACATTGCCAAGTGTTGGTGCCGTCGACTCATGTGACTGCGTGTGTGTGTGTGCTGATGTGTGCCGTCGTTTTTGTCAAACGAAAGCCAATACACCACAGCAAAAAAAAAAACCAACAATATTATTATTATTGTTGTAGTTTTTTTTTTTTCTTCGGTTTCACATTAAGCTCCGCCCCATTCGATTGGCGACCCAAATGGCTATAGGTGTAAGTGAGCATGCATGCGTGTGTTCGGTTGTTGATGTGTCGTCGTCGTTGGTCGGTGGCTGGCTGGCAATTGGAAAGAAGAGCAGAGCAGAGAGCAAAATTGAGTGCCGTGTGTGTTCGTTTGGTTTGCTTGGTCGGTCGTTGAATGAGGTATTGGAAGAAAAACAATAACAAAATACCTTACAAAAATCACATAAACACCGCAGCAACAACAAAAAGATGATGATGACGATAATGATGATGACTATGACAACAACGATGAAGGTGATTATGGTCACACCAACGAGAGTTAACAAAGAAAGACGATGCAGAAAAAAAAACCTTACTACCAACACCGGTAGTAGAGGAAGAAAATATTGAGACAGATATAAAGGGAAAAAATAATAAAAATAACTACAAAAAATCGAGAAAAAAACTATTTTATCTAACTCTGTGAGAGAGTGGCCCAGCCATGTGAGCATCCACAAACACCACCTCATTTCTACTTTGAGATCTATAAAATACACGTTTTGGAGGAAATGTAACAACGAATTTGAAGGTGTTTGCCATTACTTTGATTAGTTCGTTGAAGTATTTTTTTTTCTTGTTGCTGTTGTTGTTGTTGTTTGCTGTCTTTAACTTACTTTGATTGTTGATAGTTTTGTTGGGTTGTTTTTACTCTTTTTAACGAGACACGAGATAATAATGAGGCTGATGACGATATCTGGTGTACATGGTGTGTGTGATGACATGAAAGACCAGAAATGGTGGGGTGTGGGGCTCTTAACAACTTCCTAAGCCTGTCTCTTTGTAAAGAAGGAATGAAATGAATAAAAGACGGGAGTGCGTGAAAATAATAAGCCACGGTTTTTTGCAGATGACAGACATCCAGTTTATTTGTTGCCCTGTTTGGGGGGTTTTGTGGGTGAATAAATTGGAAATTTTTTTGAAAAAAAAAAAACCATATTGATGAGAAAAAAATTAAATTCAACGACCCAAAAAAATTGGGGTTTTTAAGAAATGTTAGCAAAAGATTGTGGATATTTTAATGGGCCCACATGCTAATTATAAAGGATTTATATGGGTATAGGGAGGTATTTCTTTAAAAAGGCCTAAAGAGCAAGTTTATATTTTTTTTCAAGAGTCCAGAAAAAAATCTAGTTCTTTTCAAACCGTCAGAGAAACAATTTTAAATTTTTCAAGATTTTAAGAATATTTCATGGAATATTTTGGAAGGATGCCAAGTCAAATAATCGCGAATTTTTATGAATAGCAATCCTTGAAGGGATAGGTCCAGAGCATAATATCCAGTTTTTCGTAAGATAGTGAGAACATTATTCGTTGTTTTTTTTTTTAAAGTATTCAGGGACAGAAAATGGTGAATTTTTTGAGAAAAATTGTGAATTTTTTATACATATTTTTAAAGGTACAGTAACCGAGATGCTGAGCTCAATAATCTCGGTGGATTCTTCAGATGGATGGATAGACCCAGAACATAAAATCCAGTTTTTTTATGGCAGTGAGAACTTTAGTCATAGATTTTTAGAATTTTTTTGGAGTATTCAGGGACTCAAAATTGTGGATTTTACAGGAATTTTTTGAGGAACCGAGTTAAAGCGAAGATTTACGATTTTTTTTGAGAAATATATTTTAAAGAACCCAAATGCCAACAATCATGGATCAGGGACCAGGGCCCCAGGGGGAAAACACTAGAGTATTCAGGGACTCAAAATTATGGATTTTTAGATATGTTTTGAGGAACCCAGTAATAGCGAAGATTTAAGATTTTTTTGAGAAATATATTTTAAAGAACCCAAATGCGAACAATCATGGACCAGGGGCCAGGGCCCCAGGGGAATTTTGAAAACATTTTCTGAGAGGTTCTGAGCTTAATAATCTGTTTTTTTTTTGAAGAGTATTTATTTGATTGATTCAGAGACTAATAAACATGGATTTTTAAAATCTTGAAGGTCTCAGAGACCAAAAATCAATTCAGAATTTTCTTTATTTTTTTTAACCAAAATTTCGATTTTTAAGCAACTTTTCTGAGAGATTCTGAGATTAATAATCTCGTTTTATGAAAAGTGTTTATTGCCTTGATTCAGAGACTAATAATCATGAAGGACACAGGGACCAAAAATCAATTCAGGATTTTCTTCAATTTTTTTAATCCAAAGTACATTTTTCCTTATTTTTTTTTTTTTAAATTCCAATAATATATATTCAAAGGACCCTGATGCAAATAATCTTCCTAGAGACACTGACACCAATAATCGTCGACTTTTTAAAAATATTTTTTTTGGACCCAGAGATCCAAATTTGGGAAACTTTTTGTTTTGGTTTGGAAGTTTTGGTTGAATTTTATAGACAAGTTTCATCAACATGACAGAACGTTGTCGAACTCTTATTTTTAGTTTTTTTAGGCCTGAAAATTTTCTAGAGTTTTTATGAAGGACCATCGTATGGTTTTTAATATTTTTTATGAAGGATTGTCGTGGATTTTTTTAAGGATTTTTTTTGTTGATTTTAAAGGATTCATGAAAATTCTCAAGATTCATGAACGACCAACGTTGACTTTTTTAAAAATTTTTTTATGAACGAATTTGACATTTTTCAAAAAAAAAAAAAAAAGAATCCGTTAAAAATTCTTTTCAAATCTCAAAAATATCGAAAGTAGCCATTAGGGTCTATCCGACGACGTGGACCTGCATAGGGAAATTTCGTCATGAACCATTACAATATTCAAATGCGAAACTAATAAAATCATCAAAACACCGAATATAGGGAGGTATCGTTATATGTGGGTTATACGAAGTAGTGGACCTGCACATAAAATTTTCTGTCGTAAGCTGTAGTATCCATTACGGACTTCAAATACCAAATTTGAAACAATTCCCGTGAATAATGCCGCTAAAATCATCAAAATACCTGCATATAGGGAGGTACCTTTGTATGGGGGCTATAAGAAGACGTGGACCTGCACAGATAATTTTCTGTCATAGGCTGTAGTATATATTACGAACTTCAAATACCGGAATTTAAAAAAATCCGGTGAATAAAGTCGCTTAAATCACCAAAATACCAAAAAAAGGGAGGTACCGTTATATGGGGGCTATACGAAGACGTGGACCTATATGGCTCATTTTCAGTCTTAGGGTGTAGTATCTCTTACGAACTTCAAATACCAAATGTGAAACAATTCCCGTAAATAATATCTCTAAAACCCTTAAAATACCGAATATCGGGAAGTATTTTTATATGGGGGCTATACAAAGACGTGGACCTATATGGCTCATTTTCAGTCTTAGGATGTAGTATCCATTACGAACTTCAAATACCAAATTTGAAACAATTCCGGTGAATAATCATGAAAATACCGAATACCGGGAGGTACTTTTATATGGGGGCTATACGAAGACGTGCACCTGCATAGACAATTTTCTGTCATAGGCTGTAGTATCTATTACGAATTTCAAATGCCAAATTCGAAACAATTCCGTTTAATATTATTGCTAAAATCACCAAAATACCGAAAATAGGGAGGTACCGTTATATGGGGGCTATACGAAGACGTGGACCTACATCGTCCATTTTCAATATCAAAAGTCCAGCAGACATAATATACATTTGAGTAAAATTGTATCAACCTAATTCATTTCGCTCGGAAGCTACAGTGATTTCCACAGACGGACGAATATTTCTAAATCAACACAGAATTTTTTTGCTAATCAAGAATACATTGTGGGGTCTAAAATGTATATTTCGAGGTGTTACAAAAGGAATGACAAACTTAATATACCCTCCATACTATGGTGGAGGGTATAAAAAAATTACAAGTTTGGAATACTCCCTTCGAGAGTTATCGTGCGCTCCAGCCAGTAGATACACAGACTGACGGACGGACATCGCTAGATCGTCTTCAAATATCCTGAAACGGATTTTGTCCAAAGAGATCTAGGGTCTAAAACCGTTATTTCGAGGAGACACGTTTTGGTGGTATCAAATGATATATGTATATCCTCTTCAGGGAAGGGTTAGATATTAAAAAATAACGAAATTATGTTTTGAATAATCATAATCTCTCATATATCCGCATATTTAACACTCCACAGGTTCTGAACCCGACATCACCTACATAAATATTTCTGCACTCATACATCGCTCACAAAGCCTTCCCAATATCCATCATTAACATTATACCTTTCATTAACTGTTTATTTCAACTCCCCCTAACCTCACATCTATATCTATAAAAGAGGAAAATGTTTGTATGTTTGTTTGTTTGTTTGTTTGTTTGTTTGTAATTTATGGACTCGAAAACCGCTGAATAGATTTTCCTGAAAATTTCCATATATACTGCAACATCGCCTGAAAGTAACATAGGCTATATACATTTTTGAATTTCCACTTGGAACTGGAGATATAGCATCAGAATCAGAGGTACCTCCCAAAAATTTAGATTTTATATGCACATATCTATTGATTGATTGAAGATACAGTCTCCAAATTTGGAACACGTAACGGAATTTGGAACAAAAATAAGTTTGCGAAATTATATTGTAATCGGTTCAGGTTTGGATATAGCTCCCATATATATTTTCGACCGATTTCGTTCATTTGATGCCTCAAACACAATATGAATGTTCGATTTCAATGAAATTTGGAATGAGTGACGGAATTTGATCCGAAAATAAATTTGTCACATTATATTGAAATCGGTTCAGGTTTGGATATAGCTCCCATATATATTTTCCGCCGATTTCAAGCATTTGATGCACCAAACACGCTATGTATCCCCAATTTCAATGAAATTTGAAACGTGTGATAGATTTTATCTAAAAAATTGATTTCCCAAATTATATTGAAATCGGTTCAGATTTGGATATAGCTTCCATATACATTTTCGGCCGATTTCATGTATTTGGTGGACCAAACACGATATGTATTTCCAATTTTAATGAAATTTAAAATAAGTAACGGAATTGGGAGCCAAAATCAATTAGTCTTATTAAATTGAAATCGGTTCAGATTTGGATATAGCTCCCATATATATTTTCGACCGATTTCATGTATTTGATACACCAAACACGCTATGTATCTCTAATTTCAATGAAATTTTGAATGTGTAGCGGAAATTAAAACAAATATACATTTGTCAAATTATATTAAAATCGGTTCAGATTTGGATATAGCTCTCATATATATTTTCGACCGATTCATGTATTTTATGCACCATACACGATATGTATGTTCGATTCCAAAGAAATTTGAAATATGTAACGGGATTTGGATTAGAAAATAAATTAGTCAAATTATATTAAAATCGGTTCAGATTTGGATATAGCTCCCATATATATTTTCCGCCGATTTCACATATTTGATGCACAAAACACGATACGTATTTCCGATTCCAATGAAATTCGGCATGAGTGGTTAAATTTGGTACAAAAATAAATTTGACAAATTATATTCAAATACGCTCAGATTTGATTATAGCTCCCATATATATACTCAGCCGATTTCACATATTTGATGCACCAAAACGAGAGAAACGAAATCTGGCACCAGAAAAAAATGCCAAATTATATTGAAATCAGTTGAGGTTTGGGTGTAGCTAACATATATATTTCGGCCGATTTCATACATGTTATGCACCAAACACGATATATATGACCGATTCCAATGAAATTCAGAATGTGTGGCGGAATTTGGTTACAATAATAAATGTGACAAATTAATTGGAAATTAGTTAAGATTTGAATATAGCTCCCATATATATATTCTCGGCCGATTTCACATATTAGACGCACCAATTTCAATGAAATATGAAAGGTGTGGCGGAATTTGGTGTAAAAGTAATTTTTTTTTTAAATTATATTTAAATCGGATCAGATTGGGATATGATTTTAATAAGAACCATTGACCCACAACGCCTTATGCTAACACTAAAAAACAACACAACAATTAATTTGAAATACGCTTATTACGGCGAAGTATGTTGCTATCTCGAATTCACTAATTGCAATAGAAATGCCACTCAACTTTAAAAAATTGCAGTTTCCTGCACGCTTGGTATTTGCTATGAAATAAATTCGTGTATGTTACTGCTTTTCTAATGGTTTGGTTTATTTACGCATTAAAGTAGTGCAATAATTTTTTTTAATTTTTAAATTTGTTTTTTTTAACCAACATATATTCGTAAAAAATTTTTGAATGCATATAAAATCAAAAGGGGTAGCGAAGCGCACCGGGTTCAGCTAGTTGACTCATACACAAACACTCTCACAACTCCAACAACGTTCTCCACCTGCCGTCGCAAGGTGTAATGTTGTGGCTGAAATAGCCATGTGGGCCAGTGAACGAGCGACAATGAAACGACGCGTAATGAGATGATAGTTGGAGGAGTTTGGAGATTCACAAACACCTTTTCTTGGCACAAGCAAACGGTGTCTATGGGTCTGTCGGTGTGTGTGTGTGAAGTACAGTGTGCGTATGACTGGAAGTACAGAGAACCACAGACCCCAAATACCAACTACACACACACATACATGTTCATACTTTCGAATGTATGTACATAATAGATGAACTAATAACTCATTATTAATCCACAGCATAATTATCAGGTGTCTAAGTTGGAGTTGATTATTATTGTTGTTGTTGCTGCTGTGCTGTTTATTATGTCGTCTCTCCTCGCTCGCACTTGGTTATTGGGTTTGCTCAACTAATACTTCTCCGTTGCCAATCTACTTCGAATTTACGTTTGAAAGTAAAAAACTAGGTAGTTAGCCAAGCGTGTCCCCAATACGAAAAAGACGATGAAGAAAATGTGACTTTTATGCGTTTGGAAGAATATTTTAATACTAAATAGGGTCGTAGGGAGCATGTTCTCTCATTTCTTTTATAAATTATTTAATTCAGCAAATAGTGACTTTCTTAAGGGAATGAGTAATATTGGGAAACAATTGGACAGTAGGAGTATATGTAGGCAAATTTCTTTTTAAATAGTAAAATAGAGGTGTTTTATGATGGGTATTTATTTCGAAGTTATTGCGGTAAAGCATATGCGAATTAATCCCCAGAAGAATCGAAGTTTGATTGAAGTTATACTAATAAATCTTTTTCAGAGCAAATTCTTTAATTCGTTTTTAAGGGTCCAAACAATTGGAGATTTTAAAGAATTATTTCTAAAAGTTTTACTGACTTGTATTTTTTTCGAATATATCCTGAACGACCCAGAGACTACTTAGGATTTTTTTTTGACAGAACCTGAGACCAATTATCTGTTTTTTTTTTTTTTTTTTTTTTTTTTTTTTTGAGAATATCAATTTTTAATGAGAAATATGAAATATGAGAAATAATTAAGAAAAGAAACTCTTAGGCATCAAGATTTCAGAATTTCTTGGAATATTCTAGATTTTTTAAAGGCGGAACAATGTGAATTTTTTCACATAATTTTTATAAAGGATAAATGTGAGATGATTTAAGATTTCATATCAATAAGTCTTTCAAATTAGTGTCCGGAGGACAAGTTCAAGTTGGATTTTTTCAATTTTTTGAAGGGTTAAGTAAGAATTTTTTGATGATTTTATTTTATTTATTTTTTATGAGTACCATTTTTCAATACTCTTTTATGAAGGACCAACATGAAATTATTCAAGATTTTTTTATGAAGGACTAATCTAATCCCAAAAGTTTAGAACTTTTTCTGAAGAACCAATGTAAAATTTTTCAATAATTTTTTTTTTGAAGGATCAATTTGGATTTTTCCGATTTTTCATTTAGAATATCTTTTAAACGAAAATTTTTCTGTAATTTTCCGGAACGATCTACGAGGAAATGCTGACAATTTTTACTGTTTCCCGAAAGCTTAAGATTTTTTATGAAGCAAAAATGCACACAATTTTTACTTTTTCCTGAAGGATCAATCAATTTTTGTTTATAAAGGACCAATGCGAAATTTTTTAGAACTGCTTTTGAAGGTCCAACGTTTAAATTTGCTATAATTTTTTTGAAAGATCAATGCGGTTTTTCTAATTTTCTTCCGAATTTTTTTTTGACAAAAAAAAAAATCCGGCAGGACGTTTGAAGAATTAACCTGAATTTTATAAGATTCTTGTAGGACGTGAACTTTCTCAAGGGATTTTTATGAAAGCTAAAAGTGGTCTTATTTCTACCTGAGGACCAACCTGGAGTTTTTGTCATTCCGTCTGTAACACCTCGAAATATAAATTTTAGACCCTACAAAGTATATATATTCTTTATTAACATAAAATTCTATGTCGATTTAGCGATGTCCGTCCATCTGTGGAAATCACTCTAGCTTCCGAACGAATTGAAGTAGATTGATAAAATTTTGCTCAAATATATGTTATGTCAGCAAGACTTTTGGTATTGAAAATGGGCCATGTAGGTCCACGTCGTCGTATAGCCCCCATATAACGGTACCTCCCGATATTCGGTAATTTCATGATTTTAGCGACATTTATCACCGGAATTGTTTCAAATTTGGTATTTGAAGTTCGCAATGAATACTACAGTCTATGACAGAAAATTGTCTGTGCAGGTCCACATTTTGGTTTAGCCCTCATATTATGGAACCTCCCGATATTCTGTATTTTGGTGAATTTAGCGACTTTATTCGCCGGATTTGTTTCGAATTTGGTATTTGAAGTTCATAATGGATACTACAACCTATGACAGAAAATTGTCTTTGAAGGTCCACGTCTTCGTATATCCTCCATGTAACCGTACCACCCGATATTCGGTATTTTGATGATTTTAGCGACATTATTCACCGGAATTGTTTCAAATTTGGTATTTAAAGTTCGTTATGGATACTACATCCTATGAATAAAAATTGTGTGTGCAGGTCCACGTCTTCGTATAGTCTCAATATAACGGTACCTCTCTATATTCGGAATTTTCATGATTTTAGCGACATTATTCACCGATTTTTTTATTAAAGTTTTGCCTTTGAATATTGTAATGGTTTATGACAAAATTTGCCTATGCAGGTCAACGTCTAGACCCTAATATAAGGGCTCCATGGGGTATTTTTAAATTTTTAACAGAATTTTTAATGGATTATTTTTTTTTTTTTTTTTTGAAAAATGCCAAAATCGTTGCAAATGGTGGAGGGTGTTCAAAGATCGAACTTATAGCTTTTTTGCTTGTTTATTTCTAAAATATTAGCTCCCATTTTGTCTTTTTTTTTGGATCCTAAAAAAAGTGACTAACTCGCCATAGAATTTTTTGTCCAAATCAAATATTTACTTTTTTGCTTCTCAGGCGATTATGGCGCGCCATATTAAAACGTGTTCATAATTATTTTTATATTTTTCATCTGTTCTATTGTTTCTTGTTTTTTTTTTTTTTTAAAAACTACAATTATGGTAATTGTTTCGAAAAAGAAATGCTACTTTCCATACGACTTTGAAATATTTCTAAGATGACAAGTCATTAGCTTACGTTCGTTTGCTCGCTGCCTGCTCCACATGACATTTATTGGTGTGCAAACAAGGCGAACTGTTACTGGCCGACTAACTGCCTGCCTGCCTATCTTATCTTTTTGGAATTTTTGATATTTTCATCATCGTCATCATGCATGCCGTAGTATTCAATGTTATTAACAAAAACAACATCGCGCTGTTGAAATCCAAGCAAGTAAATAATATGGAGAGCGTGTCGAGGCGTTAAAGGCCCAAATACCTGGCCAAGGTACGTGTTTGCTGCACTTGTCATTATGTAACTGAGCTAATTTTGGAAATTATGATGAGCAGCAGAATGGTGCCCCTCAACTCGGATCGTCTCGGCTACTGCTGTTTCTGATAATGAGGCCAAAACGAACGGGGATGTGGATGGAGGACAAGAATGAAGGACCAGTTAAGTATTTCTATATTCTAACTGTACCCAACACCCCTAGACCGAAGAAATTGTTACTCTGTTGTTGTTGTTGTTGT